>NW_008664203.1:28827-57985 GCF_000695815.1 Acanthisitta chloris | reverse complement strand
TGTATGTTTATACAGCCCTCTAAAAATACAGGTCATTCTATTTAAGGTGTTTGCATATATTCAGCTTTGTAAACTCACTACTTTCAGCCTTATTCTTGCTGTAATCCACAGATCACTTCTTGTACTGGAAAACATGGGTTTTTCAGAAAATGGCTAATTTTTCTGGGCATTGGTCCTGAGCCTCTATAAGTACACAAGTATTAATGCTTGAAGAAAAAACAGTGGTTAAAGATGAAGAAAAAGATAGATACTTTCAATATCCTGTGTTTTCTTCTCACAAGAGTATCTTTTTCCCGTAAGTTTTTGCCAGTTTTTATAAGTAAATTTTACTTTATAACAACTGTTCCTCTTATAGGTCGAAGCAGGAGACTCTCTGTAGTTTGCTTTCATTCAGATGTATCCCATTACAGAATTCCACCTTAAAGGCAATGGCTCAGAATCTGCCACAACTTGTTAGACAGTATTTAGCACTGTTGTTCTTCATGCAGGTCAAATGATGACATTCAGGTAGGCATGCTGCCTCATGCACAGATTCCTTTTATCAATTTTAATAAAATATTGGCACAGCATATTTGATTTTTAAAACTAACATTTTATTTGCAAAACAGTATTAGAACTCAAAAATGTAATGGAGCATGTTTGTAATAAGAATTCCAGTTCTAAGAGCAAAGTACTTTCAATCACTTCTACAAGCTCTGATTTTTCTGTAAAATTCGAATTTCAGTAGATATTAAGAACTATCATACAAAAATATGTTATAACATGTCTTTTCGCACCTATATTCTGAACACAGAATTTCTGTGTCTTGTAGGAGCGTCTCCTTGCTGTGCAATCTAAAATTGTGTTATTTAAAGTATTCAATATTTTTGAAAAGCCCTTCTAAAATTTGTTGCAACAACATTTACTTATTCTGGCTAGAATATTCTTGCTGCTTTAATATTTATTAGAAGAGCTAAGCTACAGTAGCGTTTAATATACTGATCTAACATTTTTAATTAAAGTGAAATCAAGACAGGCTGGCCAGAAGTAAAGTCCTATTTAAGAAGAAATACATGTATAGTAAATCATCTTTCTCATTTATTATTCATGTTGAATAGTAAATTATTCTATTACTAATTTGTGTTCGATTTATATTTTAAAAGACCACTCATACGAACAAAGGAGCAGCCACAGGAAGTAGGTCCTACAATTTCCTATTGTCTTTTCTTTATCCACAGTCCTGATTTAATTTGGAGGAAAATTCAACTCAGATATTATATTAAATCTTAAATCCAATTGCATAAAAGTTTTTGGTCTAGATACAAACTTAGTCTAACTCCAGTGAAATCAGTGAACAAAGAGCTTGTCCTACTTCAGTAAAAATGAGAGGACATATTCCTGGAAAGGCAAACCCACTGGAATGTGTTTATACCCCTGAACCTCTAGAAGGAAGCCAAAATAAAAAGTTTCAAGTGGTACACTGTAAAGCAGAATTGTAATAGACCTCTTCCATAGACCCAAACACTGAAGACCTCTTTTCTTGAAATGGAAAAAGCACCTGTATAATTTCAGACATACTTGTCTCCTAGTCTGGCCCTAGGCTTGCCTATGGGTTGTGGTTCAATGATTTAAAATTAAATTAATGCTATTCATATCCTCAAAAACCTATCTGAGTCAGGCTACATATTAAGGCCACATTGGAATAAACTTTCTGAAACTCAACATTTCATAGAGGCACTGAAAGCTGCATTGTAGAGACCACATTTCACTTTGGCTGTCACACTACTGTATAAGATACTGCTGTAAAGTCTGAGTCAGAGGTATATCTTCAAACAAGAGAGCTCGAAGCTTGTGAATAAGCCAAATGAAATTAATTGCAAAAAATTCATCTCTGAAGTAGCAGAAATATTTGAATACTTTGATGAATCAGAGGTTCATTTTCCTTTCTAAAGATGATAAAACAGGGCTTTTCTAAAACTCTTGTGATAATGGGAACTTTTTGTATTTATTTCACTGGAATTTAAACTGAAACTCAGCACAAGTAGGCTAGATTCCATATTGATTATGAAAGTTACCTTTTATGCTATCTCAATATAAGTATGTAGGATACATGTGATGTAGGTTTTATGAAGGGTCAGCAAAAAAAGATAGACATGTTTTTTTCAGTATTTTCAATACATATTAGTACATGATAAAAGCCACACAGCAAGAGGAGTAAATTATGTTATTCCAGCTCTAATTTGTAAAAAAATTTTAAAACATTCTAATTTCATAATAGATGCAAACATTTGGATTTTTTTAAATCAGAGTCTAGCAGGGCATGAAGCACCTCATAACCATCTCATTTAATTCTAAGTGTCTAAGTGGGGCACACAAATTGGATGGTAAGAGTCTTGTCTGTGAAACCCTAGGCCTGAAGCGTGCAACACTTAAGTGAATTTAGTCTGGAAGTTTTCATTTTTATATGTTGACTACATAAGGGACTGAGGTCAATAAAACTCCTATTCTAGGCTTTTCACGTGTAGCCTGAGGCTAGGTAATCTGAATCTGTACTGATTTATTGTACTCTTGCTGGAGAGAGATGTATGAGGATAACAGGGGCACCATAAAACTCGCGTTTAGATATAACGCAATCACAGTTTGAGCTCTTGTGTCAAGAAACTGATAGAGTGAATACCCAGGATCTCTCAGCATTACTCAGTGCCTTATCAATGCCTCTGATCTCACCTAGCTTCACCTTCAACTGCCCACCTCACTCCCACATCCCATAGAGCTACATCTCAATAAGCTATTCTTCTGCTGGAGGATTTTACACCGCAGAAGTACTCACAAACTAGTAGAAATACGACATTTAGTGCAAAAAAAGCTTTTAGAGATGTATATTAAATTAATTCACACTACTGTTGCTGAGAAGCCTTTCCACTCACCTCCTTCAGCATTTCCAAGGATATAAGCCAATGTTGATTTGGTTGTGTTTCGTAGGGATGTTCAGGTTTGTCTGCATAATGGTCAGAGACATCTGTTTAAAACAAATGCAATTGTTAATAAGGATAATAAGGATAACAATAATGATGATGCTGCTGAGGATAATAATAATAATAATAATTTCAATAACAACAACACTGACAGCCTTCCACTAGGACATCAAGAGACAAGGTTTTTAAAACTGTTGTTTGGGGAAGCAACTTGAGATCACACAAGCTTCAGTGCAGAACTGTGAAATTTCCCCAAGTTCAGGTACTTTACTTGATTACATGACAGTAGTTTAGGAACTCTCTTTGTGGTAGGCATTGCTTCATAGACCTGAGAGAATGGATAGAGAATGGCCCTTGCGCCTGATCCATAACAGTCATTGCTTGTTACACACATTTCAAGATTCATTTGGGCTATGAAGATAATCGAGGCAGCTGACAGTTACCCTGCAGCTGCATGGATTTATGATGGTACTGTCAAGAAAATGAGCCAAAATGACACAGTAGCTGGCTTTAGCTGCAAATAATGTGATAGGCTGTATGGTTGTAGTGTAGCAGCTGCTGTCATTGCAGGTAATAGGCTATAAAAAAGGCTGATAGCAATACCTGTCATTTTTTAATGGCTGACTTCACTGAAGAGCTTTTGTGGCCTTTAACATGGAGATAATAGAAGGTGCAACAAATATTACAGCTTTCATGTTGCATTCATAATTTATCGTGAGAGTACTGCCCCAACAAGGACAACAGTTGTCAGACTGAGAAGGTACAGAACTGCCTTTGACTTGTGAGAGATTGTCTGTTATTATCAAGAGTGGAATTCAAGTACAGAAAATGGTCCTACACTGTTATGTTCAGATTTCTGTAGCAAACATCTTCAGTTTGATGCAGATTGCTCCAGGATGTATTGTGCTCAGGACTCCTTATGTAGAGATGTAACTTTTCTATCAAGGGAAAAATATAAAAAATCAAACACCATGACCCATTTTGCATTTTGATATGAAACATGGTCTTGTGCCAGATAGGCTATCAGCTTATGAAAAATGGCTTTGCATGTTTCTAAATCTGTATTATAGCAGGTGGGAGTGGCAACATATTGTTATGATATGAAGCAGGCCTAATTTTTAGAAACTAAAATGGGAAGCATCATTTAAATGCTTAAGACAGATTGTAAATTTAATCAAATATGAGTCTGATTGGCAAGGTGAATAGGATATATTTAAATAAGGTTAAAATATGCCCGTGTGATGAAACACTATCTAGTCATAATCTCATAAATTTTATGTTTAGTTTTGTACCACTTAGAAAGATATTCAGATTTAGCTCCTATTTTTTAAAAGCTTTCTACTTTCCATCATTTTCACCACCACCCAATTGTCCAGAGATTGCTTCCTGTGATATTCTGTAATGTCTACTAGACCTTGATACTTTTCATTATTTTTCATGCAATTTTCCATTGCATTTTGTTAGTGTTGTAGCTTTCCAAAACAATGAGCTCTTCCTGTAGAGATACCTTCAATACTTGGAGACTCCAGCTGAGTGGGAATGACAGTTAGGACCTCATTTCAAAAGTAATTCAGACCTATTGTGGAAATACTTAATTTTAGACTCCTTCTTTTTGTATGTCCTTAGTGATTGTGTCTAACGCATTGGTGGGAAGTAAGCACTTGAGTCAGTGCTGCTAGCTGTGAAGTTTGCACAAAAATCTCTGGTTCCTTTGAGTTGTTCAGATTGGAATGTCAGCCCAAATACAAGACATATCTGCTGGTAGATGTGTAGTCTTGAATGTGAATAAATACCAAATAAAAATTTTTGCCTTGTGGAATTTGAAAATCAATTATAGATACCTTTTAATGTTTTTATGGTATTTATATTTTATCCAAATTGTAGTTATTTGATCAGTTTTGTTTTATTGCACCCTGTGTGGAGATGAGAAATATAAGGGTTTGGTTGGTGCCTGGAGGAAAGAATAAAAAGCATACTTATAACTAAATAGTAATTTATTAGGTAGCGTATTATTTTGTATGATCTCAGACAGGATTCAGTCATCTTTGGACTGGAGGAATTTAATGAGACCTATGAGTATTAATATGTGTAGGCAAAATAAGGGTATGAATGTGTATGTATATGCTATATTCCTGACCAAGATATTTGAGCTGTTGCAATGTATGAATACTTTCTTTTTCTGGAGGCTTGACCTGTAGATAAATATTTCCACAGTTCTCAGTATGAAGTATATAAATACTTTCAAGTGCGCGGGTACACACCAGAGGTAACCTAAACTCAGACACACACCACTAATATGATCAGTGTTTGGCTGGTGAAGGAAACACATCACTAGCTTAAATCCACTTTCTTCTACTATTTCTTCTGTTCTTGAACCAAACAAGGCTTGTCAACTTCAGACTTCAGCTGAATGATTTAACCTCACAATACTTAATACACTAGTCAAGTATGTGATGCTTTTTCTGTTTTGCATGTAAATTTTTAGGACCATTCTGTACATACATAAATATTTTCTAGGGTATTTTGTCTGTATACTTCAAAGCTCTAAAAATGTCACATGAAATCCTGAGCACTCTCCATCTTCATAAGCCACTTACACTGCAGAGACCCTTCAAACATTTTAAGACAAACTGATTTTTAGATTTACAGACAGATATTTAAAAATAACAGTTTGAGGGGAGAAAAATAAATATTTTCTGTAAATATCAGTCTTGCCAAAACTGTTGCCCTCCATGCTTATTTATTAATGGTTTTTGCTAATGGTACAGAGCACGTGAAAATAGAAAAAAAAGTTTGCAGACATCTAAGAAACAGTTTTACTTTTGTTCAAAGAGATATAAAAGCATCCACTGTAAAAGAAGGTTGTATCTAATTTTTATCTCTTTCTGAACTGGGGAGATCTGTATTTCAGAGGTAGAGGGGCTTGTTGTTTTCATGGGTTTTTTTTCATATAGAGAAAAGATAGTTGTGTTTCAGAATAAATCCTTAAGGACTTTTTATTTTTCAGTTAAGCAAAGTGTTAGTTCTGTTGTCATGCACAGGAGTTTACATTTTATGACTGCAGAAATTCTCTGCTCATTGAAAAAGGCATGTTATCTTGTGACAAAAAGGTTTGTCTTGAACTGCTTTGATCAGTTTACACCATTTAATAGTCAAAACACTACTTCTCCATCATTTAACAGACAACTTAATCAGCTGGGCTGTGATCTTCAGCTCAGCAACCAGATGAGACTCTTGATGTGGGCTTCGCCACTCTGATTTTTTCCCTGCAGTAACTGAACATCTAGCTGACAACCACAAACACTTGTGCACAGTTTAAGAAAAAAGGAAAAAAAGTTGCATATTTCTTAGCTGCAAATGCACAGCTGTGAAATTCAAGAAAAAGCTGTACAATTTTCACTTGCAAATTTATGGATTCATGAAGTAACATCATTGTGGTTGGCGGATTATATGATTGCTGGCTCTTTTCCTACTCACCCTGCCTTTTCCTACCTTTCCACTATTCTTGGGAGCAAAACCACCTCTTTGTCCTTGGTTTATTTACCACTGTCTAATCTTTAATTCTCATAAAATTCTCATGTAGAGGACAGTATATTTTATGATAAAATATTAAATTCTCTTCTTACATCCAATCTTACAATTAGAATATCTGCAACTTGTTTTTTAGATATACTAATTCACATTTTCTTTTAGTTACAGTGACAGGCAAATCTCTTTTCTTCCAAGAATTATTCTCTCTCTCAAGATAAATGTTATACAGTCTGATAATTAGTTTGGTTCATCTTCGTTATCTGTACATTTGTTTTCTATAACTAGGATATTTTATAGGAGATATGAGGGTTTTTTTTAATTTTAATTTAAAAATTAATTGTGCTATTAAAAAGTCTGAGAGCAGTACCAATTTCTGCTTATATCTAGGATGTGAATGCTAATGCCCTGTAAAATTTTACAGTACCTGGAATTGTCAGAACAAGCATTCTAATACATTTCATTTCTACTCACCTCTACTTAAGTTCAGTGCCACTGTCTCAATTTAGACTGGTTCAGACTCTCTCACAGTTAAGTCTCCTTGCAAAGAGTCTACTTGGAAAAGTTCAGAGAGGTCCTGAAAATGCCTATAATTGGTAGAACCTCAGAGTCAGGGCAACACCGCTGTGAAAATCATGGGCAGTGACATTCAGCCCTTGACCTGTATAGCATTTCCCTGTTCTGAGATGATAGGACTCAAAGTATATTTCCCTTTACTGTTACAGCTGCCTGTAGCAGAGATATATAAACCATTCACAAATATTAAGGATTATGTGGTAATTGACATTCATGCTGTAACTTACAGTATTAATCTACTTTTCTTCACTACTGAACTCTGTGGTGATTTTTCTTAAGAATTGTGGAAAATGTTGCCCTCATAGGGAGAAAAAGGTGCTGTGGTTTGGGTGCCAGAGCAGACCATGGACCATATCCCTATTTATTCTGCAAAATCTTCTATATGACATTGGCATATAGTATAATTCCTTGTACCATAACAAACCATATGCAAAACAGAACATGTGTATTTAACACAATAAGTCACCCAGACATTACTAAAACAGAGGCTGTAGAAGAGCCAAAAATGAAGTGTATAAGCTTAACAGCAAATTTTGATCTATCACCTTACAGGGAGAGGTAAAGCATTTCAGCAGGGCTAGAGTTAGAGAAATGGTCTCTTTTGTTGAAGTGCAGCTCAATTTTTTTTAAATATTTCTTTCATATAGGAATTTCTCTAATGTGACCTGTGTTAAAGGTCATAGCTAATTTATCCTTGTTTTCTTTGGGCAGTTACATAGCATACAAGGTACGCTACAAAAAAAGGTTACACTGGGTTTCTTCACTGCTGGATGTAAATGTACATTATAATGCACTGAAAAGGCTAATTAGGAATTAAATATTCCTTTAAAATCATTTTAAACTCAAATTATGCTGACAACCGAATTTTTTTTAGCTCTTTCTCTAATAGTTGTGTTAGACATTGAAGAGCTGTGCTCCAAGTCTTGACACATTTTTCTGACTTATGCTCAATAGTGAAGCATGGCTCTAGGGAATAGTTTTGAACCAAAGTACCTGCTTGTGACAGGTGAACTTCAGTTCTCCTGGTTTTTAACTACAAGACCAGTATTCTTTTCCAGAGTTTAGAACCCTTCCCCCACCCTTTTCTCTGTAAAATCTGCAGACTCCCCACAGGAGTTTAGCACAATAATAGAAAAGGTGACAACCTTACATCTAGCTTTTTTTTTTTTCACTTTGCTAGATATGAATTAACTGTCAAAATTATCGGAAGAATTTTGAGCAGTGGTGCTTTTGAGCAGTGATGCTAAGTAAGCATCAGATGAAAGACAAGGTTAAACAGGTAAATAAATACTGATTTCATGGCCATCTCCAGTTCTCCTATATCTAATATTTCATATGAAGATTAAAAGCACCAGCTGAAGAGAAAACATTTTCAGTGCCAGTGAAGTTAAAACTTGTCAGCAGTGGGTTTTTTTCTGTGTATATTGTCTCACATGCAGAAAAGGATGAACTGAATTCACATCTGAAACAACACAAGATTTTCCATCTGACTTCATTGTGTGTTTCTCTGGAGTGCATCACATATTTTCTGCCTGAACTGTGTGTGTGAAGAAAAGGAAATACAAAGCAGCTCTGCACTGCTGTTGCTAAATCATTTTAATATGACAAAGGCATATTCTGTTTTGCCACAGTCATATCTTAATTCTAAAAGTCTTTAGCACACACTAGATCGCTTTTTTAAAGCAATCCTTTTAAGCAGAGGCATGAACTAATGAGAGGCTTTATTTGTTCCAGTGCAGTTGGCAGCAGAGATGAAGTAGCATTACAGTATATCAGAGAGATTTATCCTGAAGGTTCTTAATAGAAAGATTTTTGGGGATTCGGTCATCATCTACTTATAAATAATTAAAATTAACAAATTATCATTGTTATAATTCAGGCAATTTTGCTTTCTGTCAGCATCCACAGTGTAGTCAATGTTATATTTACTTGGTTGCAATTTGCAAGATTTTCAATCATCTCAGAATATTTGCCCTTTTTATCTGCTGCCTCTTCAGAGGTCAAAACCCATTGTAGATGCTGCTTTTGAGGTGGCAGAACTTTTAAAGACTTAAACCTGTTCCAGCTTTCCATAATGGTGATGTTATTTAATTTAGTAATTTTTTTATTATTCTCCTTTTAGTGTAGCACAGAATAATACTTTCTGTTCCCACTACTGTAATACCACATTTATGCTCCTTTACCTTTACTTCACAGAACATAAAAAAATGTTGAAATTATCCATTTCCAAACTGTACATGCCTTTGTCTATCCTTGTTTATTAAAATTACATTTAAAAGCCCTGTGATTTTTCTTGCCTTAAATGTGTTGGACTGCTACAATTAACATTTAAGTCAGATTAGAAGAGACTCATCAAATGGTAAATCTCCAGCCGTCATGGCACACTGTTACTTGTTACTGAATTTTATTTTTTCTGACTATTCAATAAATATTACCAAGTGTGACTAATAGTTCTAGAGAGAGTTTTCAAAGCCTCCTGGCTGATTTGTGAGACTCCACAGTTAAGGTCATAACTTCATCCCACTTTCCCAAAATATATAGGCCATGATCGGAATAGCTTATTTTTATTAGTCAGAAGATATAAGTAACAAGATACCTTGCAATTTCACATCCTGTGCCTAGCTAAGGATTGTACTGGTGTAACTAGCTCAGTTAAAAACCATCATATTTGTAATTAAATAGTGATGTTTGAACACCAAGCCACATATCAACAGGACTCATGAGTTGCTAGATTTCAGATACAGGAAATAAGGAAGGTCACTTTGGTCTGAAAATTGTCCCAAAATTATTTGGAAAAAGAGAAAAGTATATTTGATGAATTAAATAACTAATTGTTCTCTAAACAAAGAGGATGCAATACTCATACACCAAACCATAACCAGACTGAGTGTGGGAAGAGTGTATCTTGATTTTTATCATGAGCTGGGATCAGAATTTTTTTGCAGGTAACCAAAACTGAGAATATGCCCTTCAAATGACATAATGTTTCTTTTATATATATATATATATATTAGGCAGAAAAGTCTTAATTATCAGAAAAATGAAGAAAATTAATTTTCTTTCTTTTCCCTCATGTTTCTTCTTAAAATATATTTTTGAGTAATTTTGCTGCGATTTTACTTGAAAGACTTGTTCTTCAGAAGAGAGACTTCATGCTGAAGTTTTGACTGAATATAACAGGACCTAAACTGTCTAGTGGAACTGTGTAAAAGAAAAGAGTCATAAATCTCATTCCTGGCCATCAAGGTCCAGGTAGCTAACAGCTGGTTGAAGCAGAAATTGCCTAGGTCTCATATGCACAGCTGATGTACTGTTCATCACATACGTCCTATTAACTTAGTTTTAATCCTGGAGATGTATTAAACCATTTTCCATATGATGCAGATTGAGTGTGTATTTAGTTATCAGCAATTCCCCCCTTTTTTTGCACAATTTACATTTAGCAGGGTTAAAACATAGGAGAAGGTATATGATTCATCTGGTCATCCTGAATTTGCAAATTCTGAGGTAAAGATGAACATTGATCAAAGTTCAGTCAGAGCATGTCAAAAGTCAAGGGACTTCTACCTCTATATAAGATTAGGGATTTATTTTCAGCGTTCAGAAGGAATAGCAATCCACTGTCTAACACTTTCTTCTGTTGAAGGCTGTTGTGATTTGGAGTTGTACTTCTGTTCTACAATTAACTCCATCTCATACAAATGACTAAACTCCTGGCATATAAATCTTTTCTGGATTAACATTGCTGTGTTGTCAACATTGACATGGGAGATTCATCAATAATGCTAAGTATCATACTGTGTGTACTACAGTCTCAGTAGATGCAGGTAAGGTGATGACAGAGAAGCAAACCTAAATTTGAACTGTTCAATTTTTTCTTTTTAAACTAGAGCTTTGAATTTATCATACGCCAGCATTTTTTGTTGCCTGTCAGGTGGCTTTGTGCTGTATGATAGACCTTCTTCTCACTTCTATTGCAGGAAAGCAGGTTAAATTAAATGTATCAAGAAGCATTGCTGCTCTACTCAAAGCAAGGATAGCACCCACAAAACAATAGTGCAATGGGACTGAATGCTTATCAAGACAAAATTTACTTTTGACATTAAGCATTAATTTAGCTGAATTGGTGCAGTGGTAAAAGTAGTAAACGCAATCCCCCTCACTGTTGTTTGTCAGGGTGTATTATATCACCCTGGATTGCTTTGTCAATAATCGGCCTGGCCTGCAAGCTAGAAATCTAAGATTGCCAGGATGAGTGACAGGCTGGAGATAGCTGATAATTCTAAGGAATTGGAGGTGTAAAGTCTTTAAGGACTATGTCTGCAGTATAAATGCAAGGGTATCTCCACATCACTCTGTACTTACAAAGGTAACTGCATTGTTAATGGCAGCCTGTCTATCAAGTTTGTTGCAGGATTTATCCCTCTTTCACTCCTTATCTTCCATGGCTGTGTTTATTTCTAAACCAGCTGCAGAATACATTGTCTCTTGTCTTCACAGCCTACACTAAGTACAATGATATGTTTTTAAACTGCCTTGTTTTTCAAGCATTTCTCTTTCAGAAGAACAACTTCTAATTTTGTTTGTATATGCGTACACTCACGTCTTTCCATTTTAGACATGGTAAACACAGGTTGTTTGCTTTTTTTCTCCCTTTTTTCTGCACTCTCATATTCAAAAATTTGTTTTCTATTGATAAGATATTTGAAATACAGATGGGAAGACATAATGGAACTGGTTCAGATGATTAATATGATATGGATGTAATATGGCAAAAATAGTTCTTTTGTATAACACAAAATGCATTCAGAAAAGTGACTGTAAAGATACTCTGACATTTCATATTTGTTGTGTCTTGGTGACTTCTTTCTCAAGTAGGGAGTTTGTAAATATAAAACATTTTGTTTCTAGCTTTCAGCCTTGCAAATGGAATCTGAAAATCAAATTAATAGCTGGTGGCCATATAGTCATATTAAATGTTCCTGATTCTGTTAATTAGTCTATCAATTATGGCACAAGGATCAGTGTTAGCATGCTCTCTCTTGTTTCTGCAATTAAAAGTGCTAAAAAGTATTTTCTAATCATAAGACTACTGAGATGTCAGGTATTTTTAAAGTAAGAAATAATTTCAAAAATTATTTTAATAATCGCAGCTAGTATGCACATTGACCTGGAGAGAGTTCAGATAGCCTTACTGCTGCCTAAAATGAAAATAATTAAATAAATAATGAGCAGCTAAGTGGAAATGCTTGGTTGCGTTACCTTTTGTATTGCTAGGTATACAAAGTTTTCTAGCTAGGGCTCAATTGGAAATTGAATTATGAAAACATGAAGAGGAGAATATTGTGAAAAATATTTGGTCTAATAGTGAACAAAGACTATGACATGAAGGCTCTTATTAGCAGATATCATCAAAATTGGGCAACTTACAGCAGATTGTTTACAAACTTAAAAACATTAAAAGGATAAATATAGGGCCTCAGAAAAAAAAGGAAAAGCATAACTTGGCATTTCAGTGCATTGCCGTGACAAAATTAAGTTATAATTCTTTGTTAAATTTATTTGGATAAGCTCTGTTCAGTAATCATGAATATCTATTTCTTCTTAGCACACATACTTCCAAGAACATGTGCGTATATCCCTCTGTATTTTCTTGTCAAATGAAAATAAGAATGTGACCATAAATTCCTTATTTACAGTTCCAAGAATGAGAACAAATAGTTACTTTATAATTACTGAATTTTTATATCAAAATGTTATTATACAGTCATTCTGTGGTCAGAATTTATTTCTGAAAAAAACCTGGTCATTTATGGGATATAGAGGCTACTGTAAGATGATACCTTCAAGGCAGTGTAAGTTGTCACTTACAGGCAGCCAAAACAATCAATCCTGTCCTCCCATTGCTCCTGACTTCCACCTTCATACTGTGATGGTTCTTTCACTGATATTTCACAGTCTTATAGTGAACTGGATTGAGGAATTACGTGAATTGCAAGACCAAAGGCAAAGTTGCTTCTTTTCATGTGGTCTCAGTTTGGTTTAAATTGCTTATTGAATTGTATTCTAAAGTGCTCATCTCTCACGTATTTATTCTAATTATAGTGTTGGGTGCAACCACATTAGCTAGAGTGAGAATTGTTATCTTTTATACTTTTATGTCATGAAGACATGAAAATGTTTATTACAAAGACAGCATAGCTGAAGACCTGTATCAGCAACACACTGAACATCAGTGTTTGATTTCATACTAGTCAATCATTTACTTAGTGGGTGTGGTATGACATTCAGATGACATCATGAGAGCAGTAGCAAGTAACAAGTTTTAGTTAACCAATATTGAAAAGTATTTTGAAAGGCAAGGTAAATCACACCCAAGGCTTAATAGATCCTGACTCAGAAAAAGGTTTATTTACCACAGACCAGATACTCATATAGAACAGTATTTTAACCATTGCTTTGTAAGAGTACATCTTTCATAATTCATGAAGAAATAAAAAATAGCAGTAATCTCATTAGAAGTATTTATAGCTAGGTTATATTTATACCTAGTGTCTGAAAATTGTACTCTTCTGAGAATGTACAGGTATATGTATAATTGACATCTAAAGCAGTTAGCATCCCCCCACTCAGAATCACAGGTATATTGGAAAGGAAAATAATTTTTTCTATAGCTTTAATTCTATTTAGATTGATCCTTGCTCATGATGCACCATGTAAGACAGGAGGAGAACTATTCTCAAGAATCACTGAAATTAAACATTAGAGCTTCCCAAAACTTTATAAAGCCAGGATTCTAAATGTAGATGCATAACCACATCTGTTACAAATAATACAGTTCAGAGTTTTTGTTGAAAATATCTCCTGACCTCACAAAAATGAAATAAGGTGTGTGTCTTCTTATTAGGTCAAAATATGACCTGTATCTTATCTAACTGCTGATGAATAACATGATCATTCATTGCATCTTTGTAAGAGATACCCTACAAAAGGATCTGGTGAAAGTCCTTGGCAAAGACTCCTTGGACCAGTGTCCTACTTTTGTGCTTATGGTCATACTAGCAATGTATGGTTTATTCCTAGCAAAAATGCTGGAGAACAATACCAGTCATAGCAGGATTGTATCTGTGTAAGTGTGCAGACATCATCAAATTTCTAACATCCAGAACTGCCTTCAGATGTACTGAGCTGTATGGGCAAAATATGGATGATATTTCCTCTTTATGTCCAGGAATACATAGTGTTCACCCACAGTTTTCACAGACCTTGAACTATGTGCACAAGTCTCCAAAGTCAGATGATGGGTCAGAGGAGATACATTCACAGCATTTTCCCTGCATGTGTGGATCCATACAAAAGCTTTTTGACCTATGTTTTCAGTTCGGTCAAAATTTAATAGATTACAGTATTCAAGGAAAACTGCAAAAATGGCATCTCTAAGGTTTATAGAAAGAAAGATGATGGTCATTCAGATAAAATTTCTTTATAACTGTTTTTATGTGAAATAAATTTCACCATCTGAGTAAGTCCTTTGTGAGACATTTGACTCCAAACCAGAACAAGCATCATCAGTCTAAGGAATGGGAGCTGCCGATGAGGGCATTTATGTGCAGCTGAGATCCAGATATAAGATGAATTTGAAGTGGCATATCTTTGAGCAGGCAAGCTATTAACAAGATGGTTCTTCGCTGAGGACATTCAATAACCAGATCATCTATAACAAGATAGTCTCACGTGAGAGACAAGCTCAACATTGTTCCATGATAAAACAGTCCAGAAAAGTAAGAAAATACGGAGGGAAACCTGTGAACAGATCAGTGCGGTAGCACAGAATAAATGCAAATGCCAGACTGCTTTGTACCTGAGTACCTGCGCTTATTGTTTCTTCTAGTGATTGTTGCTCAGACACCTGAGGGAGGGGATTCTATTTTTAAACAGAAAATGGAGACAGAATATTAGGTTTGCAAGATGATAATGTTTGGATACTGCACTGAGCAAATATGTGCTTTTGCTGTAAAGTTTGCATGTACTTCCAAACATACATTTTTTGTTTGCTGAAACTACATCATTGAGTTGTAGCTACATCTGTATCAGATTCTGCCACAAGCAATAATTTTGACAGCCAAGTATCTAATATATGTCTTATCAGAGGAGTTCCTATAGTAGAAGTTACCTATTTACAAATAGGAAACAAGAAACCCAAAAACTGCCTTACAAATTAGCATTTTGTGACTTTTCTGAAAATAAAAAAGTAATTCCTGTGTCATAATGATGGTCAGCATCTGATGCTTTTGAAGGAAGTAAAGCTTCTAATATTGTTATAACACAGTGGATTTTTATGTATTTGAATTTCACTAGCAAAACACTTTTAAAACTTTAACAGAATCAATCCTTCAAAGAGCTAAAAGACATAGTTAATAATTGATTCTGTGACAGAGAGAATTCAAGTGCCCTGGCCAAGGCTGTGGAAGGAGTCATTCAGAACCAGAGTTACAGGAATCAGAATAGTCTATTTCCCAATATATTTTGGTTTAAATTTGTTTAATGTTTTTTCCTATTAAAATTGATATCATATTGTCTTCCTCAGAAGATAGTCAGTTTGTCATAAACATGAATATTGGTATCCCTTGTGCTTTTATTCTAATAATACTCTTCATAGAAATAATCCTTTAGAAATTAGTATTTCCCACAAAAATATCCTGAAGCAGAATCTGAATGCCACAGATGAATTATGTCTTTCTGTAAGTCATTGAGAGTAATGGGGAGCTATCACTTATATGAATACTCTTTTTTTATTTCATGAAATTACAAGAGCAACTACCACACAACAGCATTTTTCGCTTCCTGGCAAACCCCACATTATTGTTTTATCTCAGTTTTTTGATTTTTTTTTTTTTTTCTTTTGTATCTTTCACTAAGACTTAAAATTATTATCATGGTCAACCCTATGGCAGAGAACTGCTAAAGCAATAAGTATGTGTTGAACAATATTCATTATGAAATTATTGTAGAAATAACTGAACAGCATAACTAAGTTTTTGATTGAGCCTTTTGTTGAGTGCTGATATGCACTTGCTATTTTAGAGTGTAAATATGCTGCTTGAGGAGGGTGACTTGTGGGTCAAGGAGGAAGCATCCTTCCTTTGGCACGACATGCAAAAGTGGGTGCTCCCTTGCTGTCCCCTGTGTGTGCTATATCTCACAGCAGTGTGAGGCTGGAGACAGCAGATAAAAGGTCAGGCTGGTCAGTTACAGGGCAAGGGGATTAAATCCGCAAAAAAACAAGCATGATGACACTAACATATGGAGAAACAAAAGTTTTATGGTGGAAAACTGATTGTGGTGGAAAATGCTGTTTTGATGATATTGGAATATTCTTTCGAAACACACAGTTTTTCTCATATTTCCTGACAGAAACCCATCAGAGTTGTTGCCAGTTCGCCCACCTCCTCAATAGTTTGCGTGGCAGCCCTGGGAGATCAATCCCATGTCAGGGGTCCCCGCTTTTCCAGGCTCTCTGCTGCAGATGTGACGGGCTTGCAAGGACCCTGGATGCTGGTACTGCCAAGCACCCTGTTGTGTGGCAGAGAGACTGGGAGCAGGTTATCAGATCTCTGAGCAGCCTGGGATACCTCATTGCTTTGTGCTGATGTACTACATTGATGGGGTTTGGTTTGGACGGGGCATCTCTGTTTGTTTGAGGACTGGTTTTGGTTGTCCATTACCTCCCCCCCTTAGATTCTCAGATGAGATCTTAAAATTATCATTCCCTGGGATCTTTTTCTTTTCAGTGCTGAAGTCTGACTCTGTTTCAAAGTGTCAGACTTTCCTGAAGAGCTAGAAATCCAGACTGATCTACCCTGAACCTCCTCACTTCTCCCCAGGAAAGATTTCAGTATCCACCTGAGGAAAATCAAGCTCATACTAAAGTGAGAAATGGCTGCATCTCAGAACAATGATTTATTAAAGAATCTTGGAGGGGCTAAAGGAGAGTACTGCTAGCAGGAAAAGATGCTTTGTGGGACTGTGATACCTCAGGATGAGAAAGCTATATTGGCCTGCCAAGAGTAAATATTTCTGTCATATTTTGGTTTTATCACAGCATGTGTGGGGGTGGATGGAAGCAGCTCAACAGTTTTGTTTCTGTCCTATTCTCTATTTTCCATTCGGTTTTGTTTAAAACCTTGGCATTGAGGTCATAATCCAGGAGGAGTAGACATCAAAGAACAAGAGGTTCATTGTGTTGTTTTTGTTCTAAGCTCTGCTGCTATTGGATTGGTCAGGATGGGCAAGTGTTGTTATGAGCTGCTGAGATGAGTTACAAAATTTTCAGCTTAGAAGTCAAGAAATATTTTGCAGTTGCAAACTCAGACTAACTGAGATACAGGTGTTCAGACTTTGATTTCGCCATGGCACAGGGTTTGTTGCCTTTATTTTAGTGGTACAACAGTGAGATTGACTTGGTTGTGGAGTCTGTACAACCCTGTATACTATATTTCCTTGTTTTCTTTCTCGATCATTAAAAAAATCAAGAAATACAGGGAAATATATAAGTAACTGCCAAGTAGGAGACACACAGATCCTCACTGAATGCAAAGTCATCCTAGTTTCAATGTCTTTCTTTCACACTTTCTCTCTTCTATCAGTCTTCTCCCCTCACATTACCAGCCATCTGATTCTCCTACCCGTGATGCCTTTGTAGCAGACTCAAATCTCTAAGTATTCCTCCTGAAGAAATTAAAGATTGATGATGGGATGATACTAGTCCTAGATTCCTGCAGCTCTGTCACCCATATTGCTTCCCAACATTGGGCCTGATTTTTATGAATAGGTTTCTGCAGCAGGTGTAAAGAGACCTTCTGATAGCTCTGTGTAGATTTGAGGAGGAAGGAGACTAGGCAATCTTAATAGTTCTCTATACTGTTCACAGCTGAATCACTCTTTGCAATCAGCATTCCAGAAAGAACTAGTGCTATCAGTGACACCCAGAATCTCTGCTGAAATGACTTCTTACGGGTTTTAGAAATGGTCTTCAGAGGTTTAGGAATTTTGGCAATTATACCAGAGGATCGTTATCCTTGTCAACTCCTTGCCTTTGAGGGAGGTCTGTGAATGTAGCTGTTCTGGAGGGATTCACACAGATTCATTGAGAAGCAAGAAGCTAGAGCTGCCCAATCTTTTAGGAAGCAGAAAGACAGCCCCATATTTTTGCCAGGTCTGTTCACCTTGACTAGGTACATGGGGATTGGGCACAGTCAGACCACATGTATGAGTTATCAGTAATATAAGGAGAACCATGTTCAAATATCCACCAACCTATGTTTGCCTGGCCTCAAGCATGACATTTATGTGTCAGCACATTCCTGTTACTTTAGTCCTCACAATTTGTAAGACCTGTACAGCTTTTATTTCAATCTGCAAACAAAAAGAACTTATGCTTGGAATATTAGTAGGAATGTTAAAGATTTAGTTGCTCTGACAGACCCATGTGTAAAATCTTGCACAATTCCTGCCTAAGTTTATGTGGCTCTAGCTAATGTTATTAGTCTCCCACATACAGGGGTATTAAAGTAATTTGTGAATATTTAAAATTCTTTGTCATCTACACAACTTGTCATTAAGCAAATAACAGAACACGAATGAAAAGATAAAAGAGTAGCAGAATGATGTCAGATTTTTTTTGCTTTCCTTCCAGTGGCAAATTTCAAAAGTTGTTGAATCTGTCCTCTTCATACACCCTTCAGCTTCTCTCTTCCATTTATCCCTGATAGAACTGGGAAAAGAGATTTCTAAAGTATTCTTCAGTGGCAGTTACTATTTCTTAGGAGTGAAGTTGATTTCATTATACTCTCTGCTGGGGAACCCCAGAATGAATATGCTGCAGGAAAGTTCCATTCTGGGGACAGTAGAGATAGATAGTTGTTGTCCAATGGTAGGAACTTTTGCCATTCCATCCCATAACTCCCTGATCTCCATTCTGGGCCTCAACTCATCTTTTTCTTCCTTAATTGGAAATTATTCATTTTCTTGGATGTTTACCATTTTCAGTCCATCACTATCTCTTATTTTCAGTCCATCACTATCTCTTCCACCCATATGATCCTTAGGGCAACCATGTAGTCACTGTTTGACCTCAACATCCCTGTCAATTCCTTCATACTGCTTCTGATCTGTTTCTGCAGTGGACCTGCTTTAATAAAACAGACCTGCCCTTAGGAATGGGGCACTAGGCTGAAGGAGGTTTGGAACAATAAAAAAGCAGTAGTTTCTGGATCAAAATGACCTGAAAAAAAGTGAATCAGAATTAGATTTACAGAATCTTTTCTTGCAAGTTTTACTGCTTATATATTTCTCTCAGCAGTGTGGAAGTGAAATGCAGAAAAATTTTTTCAAACATAATTTCCTAATGGGTGCCCAAGAGAAAAATCTGATCCTCTCAGCTTTGTGTGACACTGGGTGAAATTTTTCACTTGTTTTATTTTTTTCTTTTTTTTTTTTTTAAATTCTTTTATTGATTCTGTATGGTCTAAGATGATATAAGTGATAATCTAACGGCAAATCTACACCTGAAAAGTCAAAATCAATGGTTTTACTTATAGAAGGCTTCCTTGGGAATACAGTACAGGGAATTATGGTCAGTGTTTCAGTAGGTGTGACGAGTGTCTCTGTCTGAAAAAACAATTTAAAAATAAATTAAAAAAAAAAAACCACAAAAGAACAACCAACCAGCCAAACAAACAAAAAAAACCCCAATGGTTTCCCCTTAAAATAAAATAAATTAATAAATAAAACCCAACAAAAAACCCACAACCAAACACAAAATCCTGCCTTCCCAAAGACCAGAAAGGGGAGGGTCAGAGAAGCTTGATCAAACGATCTGTGTTGAATGGTTGGCTGTCTGTTTCCTGATGTCAAACAGTATCCTAAGGAATGGCTATATAGTCCCCAGGAAAAAAATATCAGTCTTCTGTATTCCACCTTACTCTCTTCTGTGATACAGCTTAGCAATTTCTTTTTTTTCTGAGGAATAAAAAATATTTAGGATGAAAATGCACTTTTTTTACCCCTTTACATACCACAACATTTAAACTTGCAGACTTGCATGTATTGAGTCATTTCCTTCATAGCTGGAAACTATGTAATGTGATTTGCCTGGACTGTGCAAATTAGATGCTTTAACGAGCCTATTTGCCCATGTGAGGCACCACATTTCAAGTGTTCACTTCACAAAATACAGCAAGGTGCCTTCAGTGGTGATTCTTCTTTTAGTGGTCATGCAGCATCACCAGGCACAGTGCATCAGTAATTGTTACTTCTGAGAAGGGTGTACAGAGAAAGAGTATGCAATGCTACTGTGTCTGGTTTGAGTTCCCTCTTCAATCTCTTTTTGCTCCACAGGATTTTATTTTCATGCTATAATAAATATCTCCAGTTAGATATTGAATAGATTAGTCCTATTGTTTGCAAGACCTTGGTCATTCCTCTCAAGCAAGGTGAAGCCAAAGACCCTTCCTGCTTATTGTCAGCAGGGACTGTGTGTAGAATGCTTTCATTTTAATCACTTCTCAGTGTTTTTCATTAATATGTTCATTAGCAATGTAGAAATGAGGGATGTAAGGGAAATTCTCACCAGTACACTTTGAATAGTTTCATAAATCAAAATTGTATAGCTATGAAATTGAGAAAGAATGAAAGAATGGAAATTATTTTCTACAAATTGAAATCATAACACAGTTTATATATGAATAGTTACAACATCAAATTTATAAAAACTGCTAATGAGATGACAGCACTCAATCTATTGGGGCACACAAAATTGTTATTTAGATTCAAAGAGATCTCTGGGGAATCAACGGGTCCAAGCTCCTTCTCAAATGAGAGTCAGCCTAGATCAGGTTGCTCAGGGACTTGCCCAATAAAGTTTTGATTAGTGCCGAGGATGGATATTCACTAACATCTCTGGACAGCCTTAGGTCTAGATTAGCATTTTATTTTACACAGAGGAGTGTGCTTTTGGAATATATGTTATTAATCCCAATTTTCTTCACTTGGGTTTGCTTCATGAGATGGTTTTGGGGGTGGAGAGTGGATTCCTATTCCCTGGAAATGAAGTATAATACAGGCTTCAGAAGAAAATCTAGACCGTTCTCACCACTAATATTTTCAATCCACAAGTACAAACTAGAGGTAGTCCAGACTTCTAGCCTTAACTAAAGTCCTCAAAACACACATCATGTGCAACTTGTATCACCAGCATCAGGCGTTTCATGTTATGGATCCTTCCCTGTGGTGGCACTTTAATACTTTTATCAATATAGACAAATTCCTGCAGTAAATTTGGAGGAAAAATGTAAATTATTCTGGGCCAAGTCCCACTACCCAATTTGGTTCTTTGATCATTCTAAATTCTGGATTCATAGTTACACTAAAGACTGTACATTTTTAAAGTAAATAAGTATTATGTCATTGATTTTTCAGCTGAAAACTAAGATATATGCAAAGTTATGTAACAAGTCACATCCAGTACAGAAATTTTATTACCTGGGATCTTTTATCTTGAAATTAATGCTTTCTATGATATGGAAAAAAACACAAAGAGTATTTGAGTTTTCTCATGCACATAATGAAAAAAAAATTGTGTACATGCCCAGATTTTTTGCATCTGTTGATGCAAAGTTTGTGGGTTTCTTTAATTTTCATTATGCTAATAAGAGCAAATGTAAGAAACAGAAATTCCTTTCTCTTTTTAAAGTTGGAGAGTATGCTTTTGTCACCTCCAAACTCCCAGATACCTCACACTGGTTACTCCACAATTATTTATCTTCCTGTGTTGCAGATCAAGATGGATGTGAACAGCCATTATTGGAGGGAGCAATGCCATCAATGCTATTAAACCATGAAGGTCTTTTCTGAGAGGGTCAAATCTTTTTGATCTGGAATAAGATGCTTTCAGGTGGAAGGACATCTCAAACTGTGCTGTTGAGAGACAAGGGAGTCTCCCTTGGATGTCACAAGTCCCTGAAAAACTGTACATGGGCCCACAGGCTACTAAACAAAAATGTGTGTGAGAAGAAATACATTGGAAGGAAAGAAAATACTCTACGAAATGATGCAGCATGTCCCATTCCTGTGTTGTGTTGTGTTGTGTGGGGACTCTTCTGAAACCACACTACCAAACTACTAGGATCAATGGATGTATTTGCTTCAGCCCTTTTCAGATGCTTTCATAGATACACTGACAAATACACTGACAAAATTCATCCTTTCAATAATCTCTCACTCTGATAAAAAGGTGATTCTGACAGATAATAATGAGAAGTGAAGCAACTTCAGTTTGAGACTGAGAGTCTAAGTTCTGTGGTAGGCATGAAAAGATCAAGTGACTCATCTCCAGTAGAGCTGCATTTTTTAAAAAGCAAATACAAAATTGTTGCTGCACCATATAGTATTGTATTAGTAAATTGAATGGGACATAATGGAGAAGGAAAGATAATATGCAAAGGAAGAAACAAAAAGTCAGATGATGGTAACACTAGTGGTAATTAATCTGAAAAGCAAAATCAGATAACAGGAAAGTGACAGTTACAACAGAAGGTAAAAAATAAACAGACACGTTTTTGTTTCAACACAAAAGTCTGAGTCCTCTTAATGTTAAGGGAAGATAGACATGCAATGAGAGAAAATACTTCTCAAGAAAGCAGAGCAATTTCTTTTTTAGCATGCTTTATAAAACCACTCGTAGAATTGGGATAGGAAATTATATATATATATATATGAAGAACCCTGTAAAAGAGCCAATCTTTTATAATAGGGGAAAAAATAACTAGGATTTTATGGGTTTGAGAGCAGGTATTATGGACTGAAGAGGCAAGTTATGAGAGGTTCCCTTTTCCAACTGGCATTAATTTTCCTAGGTTCAGCTTTAGCCAGCTGCTCTTCATCCAGGTGCTGATTTTGATTGGAGTGTTAGGAGGATAAACGCTATATCCTGTAAAGCGTGAAGGAGAATATTTGCATACCCTTTTATGTTTCCCAGAGAATTCAAAATATATGGGGGAAAATAATGACAGTATCATGCCAATCAACACACCAAGTGTTAGAAAATCTGCAGCATCATTGACTTTCTTTGTCAAGAGAAGAACTCTTAATATTATGATCTACTTGGTTCTTTGTTTATCTGAATTATTTAGGAATTTTTTTATACTGACATAGCAACCTCACTAGACTTCCTGATCATCAGCACTAGACTGGTTTCCCCAATGGGCCTATCTAAAATTAAATATTACGTGAGGATTAGCATATGACACCCAAAAAAATCAATCATTAAAATATATTTTCAGGAGAAATGCATTGCTCCAGTTTATAGCTCAGCCATCTCTCTTAATCTTGCTTTTCCATTCTTTATAGAATTTATCTTATTTTCTAAAATACAAACAAAATCTCTTACCAAGAATTAACTACCTGATTCTCTGTGTATATATACTTCAGCTTAAGATTGTCATTGGGAGCATGAGACAATGGGTTTCCCGATAGGAAATGGTTCTTACACAGTTGTAAACAAGATCATCTTCTTCCTGGGGAATGCATCTACATTACAGAGTAGACATAACTGACTCTGGAGCTTTTCATGAATACCCTCTTGTGCTATTACAGATTCATTTCAAGGACCTGACATAAGCCTACCAAGGAAACAGTAGCATGCAAAATCCACTTAGGGTAAGTGAACTGGTACATTTACATTGATAAATGATACAGTGGTAGATCAGCCTGAACATGCACTTATCCGGTTGTGCTGGTTTGAGCTGAAGTAGAGTTAGCTTTCTTCACAGAGGCTAGTATGGGGCTATGTTTGGGGTTTGTGCTGAACAAGGAGTTGATAATGCAGAGATGTGTTTGTTATTGCTGAGCAGAGCTTACACAGAGTCAAGGCCTTTGCTGCTTGCCCTACTGCCACACTGGCAAGGAAGTTGGGGGTGCATGGGAGATTGGGAGGAGACACAGCTGGGACAGGTAACCCAAACTGACCAAAGGGATATTCCATACCATATGACATCATGCTCAGTATATAAAGTGGGAGGAAGAAGGAGGAAGGGGGAGACATCTGGAGTGATGGCATTTGTCTTCCCAAGGAACTGTCATGCGTGATGGGGCCCTGCTCTCCTGGAGATGGCTAAACACCTCCTGTCTGTGGGAAGCAGTGAATAAATTCCTTGTTTTGCTTTGCTTGTGTGTGCAGCTTTTGCTTTCTCTATTAAACTGTCTGTATCTCAACCCATGAGTTTTTGTAGCTTTTACCCTTCTATTTCACTCCCCCACCCCATTGGTGGGGGAGTGAGTGAGAGGCTGCGTGGTTCTTGGCTGCTGGCTGGGGTTAAACCACGACACCTATGATACCACAGTTTTAGTTTGGAAAAATGAAACTTTCTATAAGAAATGTTCTCACGTTGATTTTACTTTTTTTTTACAAGTTCTATGTCTTTTTTATTACTCTGAGTACCTGAGCTCTATAACTGTATTTTTCACACTTCCCTCTAATATTTCCATTTTTTTAATAAATAACATTTTCCTGGAATCAAAAAGTTTCCTAGAAATAATGCACTACTTGACAAAAATCTCCTCTCATCATATACAGGTTTGTGGATCATGATGATAAATGAATAAAACTTCTTAAAACCTTCCAGTGAAGACATGTACCATCTACACACAATAAAATTTCTGGTCAATCTTTGTTATAAACTCTAATGTTCCAAACCCGTTTTGTTCAGATCTGTTGATGGATTGTTAATTTGAAGTAGAAAAGTCAGTCTGTAGATTCTAAAGTATTACATTTCACTTGTTAACAACAGAGAAAATCGGGCAAACAAGTAATGGAGTAGCTATAATGTAATAAGAACTCTAGAGAAGGGGGACTTGATGTAAGCAGAAAGATTCTCTGGTCACAATTGAATGTTATAGAAATTTTATTTTCAGAGAAGATACATAGAGTTCTCACACATTTTTATTACTAATACTCTTTACAAGCATTGATTATTAGCTAAGGTCAACATAGAATACTAGTTTCCTACAGACAAACAGATATTTTGGGCACAAAATTCAGTACAAGCTTTACTGAGTGCTGTGCAGTTGAAATCTGTAACAGCAACATCATTGCTAATAGCCATTAATTCAGCCCTTGAATGACTTATTTTTTTTGAACAAATAAAAGAAAATGATTCTGCAAATTTTTCTATTCTCTCATATAATTACCTTACATAAGTGTTTTTTTTTTTTAGTCCTTACAGTGAATCTAGGTGATCATTTGTTCACTTTTCACTAGCACTGATCTATCTGCCTGCCCATATAGCCTCATTTTCCAGCAGCCATTCTTTAAACAATATCTACACAGTTTCTGCTTACCTTTTTTCTAAAGGTAAGAAAGTAGCAAGGTGAGTGTCTTAACTTATCAAAGTTAAATAATCTCTGGTTAATGAGTCAAAAGCAAACATTAAATAGGAATTGTGGTATAAGTACTAGCAAAGAATTTAACACAGATTGCAAAAAGTATTAATAAAATCTCTTTAGTACAGAGTACATTGCTGAACAGTTGCTTGGTAAAAGCAGTGCTGAGAGGTATCACCAGCAGAGGATTCAGAACAGATCAGTAACAGCTATGTATAAAACACTGGGGTTTTTGCCATCTTTCCTCATTACCTTAGAGATCCTGCTTTGGGGGACAACTGAAATTATTTCCTGTTTTAAGAACATTGTGACAAGTGCCTGAAAGGTATATAATGAGAAATATGTTCTTTTCAGTTAGGATAAAATGCTTATACAATGATGTGAGGAGGGGAGGAAAATGAAGGAGCTTCATTAGGTTATAAAGCATCCAGGTTTTTACAGTAGAGAAGGGCAAAGAGGAGCCAGAACAACACACTGGAAATTTAGTAGTAAAAGGGACAACACACTGAGAATTCAAGCAGAACTTTCTAATAATGCCAGATTTGTAATGTATGAAATTAGTTACCAAGTTGGATCATCACAGTAAACACTATAAATAAATGCAAGAGGCATCTTGACACTTCTATGTAAAGGAGGACACTGAAGAGTGCAGTGAAAAAGCAGCAAACATGCTTTTTGAGCCAAGCAGTTTCTTCTGATCCAGCATATCTGTATGTCCTCTAACCTTCATTTTAATTATGATTCAGAAGCATTATGGCCCTCATTTTTCTCAGCCTGGTAAAGCTACCAGCAAATTTTGGGTTTTAACAACCACACTGCATCATGGTTTAGGAATGGTATTCCTCAATTTAATGTTCTCTCTGTCTGGTGTGCTATTGAGTGTTTGTAAGCTGCATCATGAGCTCACAACTGGTGTATTGGGAGCAGTCCATACTCATTGTCCCAAGCAGTTATGACATATAGTGGCAATGTCATTCAGCAATCAGTATCATACAATATAATATTACTGACTGTTCTTACACAATGCAAAGTAATGTACCCAAGAATCAAATCCCCTTGAGGTATACATCATCTTTCCCATCTTTCTGCATTACTCACCATTTGCACCCAGGTCCCTGAGCAAAAGCAATCCAGACTGTTTTATCTAACATATTCTTCATATGAACCACAGGGACGTTAACGCCCTCTATGCTATGTGCAGGTTGCGACTGGGTGGGGCCAGCTTGATTGGTAGAACCTCTAGTGTTAACTGACCAGCTGGCCTTTGCTAAATGTAGATCTCAATGTTTGAAGGTTCCACCACTTACTGCTTTCAATGTGGTTTTTAGCAGTCCATTGTACTGTTCAATTTTCCCAGAGGCTGGTGCATGATAGATAATATGATATACCCATTCAATCCATACTCTTTGGCCCAGGAGTTTCTGAGATTATTTTGGAAATGAGTCCCACTGTCCGACTGAATTTTTTCTGGAGTGCCATGTCACTGCAGGACTTGCTTTTTACAACCCAAGATAGTGTTCCAGGCAGACAAGACACCAGCAAAGAGTAGAGCAGGATAATCACCTCCCTCGACCAGCTGGCAATGCTTTGCCTGATGCATCCCAGGACATGGTTGGCCCTCCTGGCTGTCAGGGCACACTGTTGACTCATATTCAGCTTGCTATTGATGACAACTCACAGGTCCCTTTCTACAGCAGTACTTTCCAGCCTCTCATTCCCTGGTCTGCATGTAGATCCAGGGTTGCCCCGTCCCAGGTGCAGAATCCAGCACTTGCCCTTGGTAAAATTAAATAAAATGGTGATTGCCTAGCCCTCTAATTTATCAAAGTTTCTCTGCAAGGCCTCTCTGTCTTCAGGAGAGTCAACAACTCCTCCCAATTTTGTATCATCTGCAAACTTGTTTACTGTTAGCCATATAAGACTATTAAAGGGTGAGTGATTCTTGTTGACGACTCCCTGACTTTCCAGTTCACCAATTATCTTATGGATGGGAATCATGAAGACTCTGTTGGTGCAGTATTGCTGACAGTGCAGTTATTGTAGTGATCGGTACATGTTGTTACCTTCAGCAGTCCCAAAGCAGAAGGTTTCTCTGTGAGACCAGGCAAGGTATTCAGCAGTTTAATTTCCTCTGTCTTCACAACAGCTATCCCAAAAGCCCAATGATGCCCCTTTGGATCCCTGAAAAACACACTCCTGAGGTAATGTATGCCAAGGATACATTGGGGCCTCTGGACCAGTCACAATGGATTGGTTTTGCCATTTGTTCCCAGTTAGGCTCACCTCAGCTTCCAGTACAGTCAGCTGTTGGTATCCCCCTGCTACTCCAGAAATACAACTAGATTCTGCCCTAGTTCAATGGCTTCAGGGTACATTGTGCTCCAGTATCAACTATAGGCTTACAATCTTGTGGGTCCGATGTACCGTTGGATCCACACAGTCCAATAGGTCCAATTGTCCCTTTCTTCCACCTGTCTGAAGGCTGGCCCCCTCTAGTCCTAGACATAGTACGTGTTGCTCAATTCTTATAAATATGACTCACTGGAGGTACCTTCAAAAGTACTGGAAGTAACATCAGCCCTTCTATTCTGTCTAAAGACTTGCCCATTGGAAACTGAAGTGGGCATTTATCCTTGAAGTATTTCCTGCAGTGGTTATTCTTCCTTATAACTCATGTACTGATGTTGCTAGTGCAGAGATGGGATTTCCATCCCACTTGCTCATGTCCTCTCCATGGTTTTCAGGGACCAGAGGAAAAGCTGTCTGGATCAAAACAACCAGTTGGGAAAACAGTGGGGGGAACAGGTTGAGCTCTGCATAGGTGGGGCGATGGCTACTCCTCCCCAGCCTTGAGCCTTAGCAATAACTGCCGGTCTGCACTGGAATGGCCTTGGTGACCACAGGACTCTGATGTGAGCTCTGAAATGCTGGTGGTGGTCGACCACGTGGCCCTGCTGCAAGCCTTGAGATGATGCCAAAGCTGCTGGCTCTGCCTAAAGTGGAGGTGCAAGTGTGACCTCACACTGGGACAGGCCTTGGGCTAAGGGAACGGATAAAAGGACAACAAGATGTGCACACCCCACTGCCCTGGGTTGGAAGCTGGTGGGACCATGCTGGATCCACAGGTTGTGACTGTCTACATCTCCTACTCATCTGTCTTTCTCTCTTCTTTTCTCCATTGGAACATATTAAGTTGCAAGCTGAGCAATATCCCCTTAAGAATTCGCTAAGTGCCATGATCGGTGCCCGGCCAAGGACTTGTTCTCTCAAGCTATGCTAGGTTAAAGTTAGCCTGCAGTGTTTCAATACTGTGAAGTTTACTGATTTTCCTTTTGACAAATGTCTTATTCCACATGGGTGACCCGAAGTTCCTAACTAAATATTATTTATTTTTTAATTTCCTGAGAATTGAGTTTTTCATCCTGTGCACTGCCAAGAGTAACTCAAAATTGCCTTCCCCTCAACCCACCGAGTGGACCAGGGCATTACAATGGTCACACAGGAAAAACTACAGGATCCCCCATGGTGTGTACCCTCTCTCTCAGTCAATGAGGCACTTGCTCCTAATAGCAGAGATTTTGGTCTGTACTGCCAGGGCATGGGACACTTCCACTTTAAATTACTGGAGGTTCTCTTTGGATTGTTGGAAGTCCTTGGCCACT
>NW_008664203.1:16336-28759 GCF_000695815.1 Acanthisitta chloris | reverse complement strand
TTTCTTCATATTGTTGGAGTTGGGCAACTAAATCTTTCATCATTTGTTCTCCTTCTTTCCATGAAATCACTGCCAATATGCTGGCATAAGATGATGGTGTACCCCACAGAAACGTCTGCCACATATATCATGTACACTGGACTTCATCTGGTTCTATAGGGGATTGCTCATGATTTGAATCCTTACAGACTACCTCCAACACAGCTAATTCTCTCAGGTAGTGGATGCCTATCTCTACGGTTTTCCACTTGCTTAAGTATACTGATATGCTGTCCTTGAAAATCTGCCTTTTCCTCATGCTTGACCAGAGTCGCTTCCAGAGGCTGAGAATTTCTGTCCATTTGCCAATCCCCTTGTCAATGACTGCATCCTCGGAGAGGGATCCCAGCTGCTTGACTTCACTACTCTCTAATTTCCAACTGTGGCCCATGTTTTCCCAGCATCAGAGCAGCCAAGTCACAATGTGCTCAGCTGGATAGTGGTTGAAATCTTGTCTCATATCTCACGGGTCACTTGTGGATAGGGATTGGGTGATTATCTTTTGTCCTACCTCTTCCTCCTGTTCTGAGAACCCTACTTCCTCTTCATCCCTCACTAAGCAAACTGATTTTGTCTTGGATTTCTTCTTCTGTATAGGGGCAACTGCTACCAACACAGATTTTTCCTCCGGTTCAACTGCAGTTTGAGTGATCACAGTGCCTGTTGGTCTGCTTTCCTCCTGTTCACCCTGTGGGTGCTGTATAGTGTTAATCAGTGTCCTGTAAATAGTAGCAGGGCCCAACACACTACATTACTTTGTGCCTATCTGAAACTGATGTAGCATTTTGCGTTCGAATATTCTACCACTCTATCAGGGTCCTGCAGCTGTGAGGTAATTTGCTTGAATACTTGAATATATACTTCACAATACTTTAACTTCTAAACTGTCAAAGGAGAGAAGTCCTCCAAAAACTGGTCCATATTCTCCCACATTCCATGCCTCTCATAATTATTCATGCTCAGGGCAGATCTCTGAATGATTGTCCTAAAAATCTCTTTTGTAACTCTAAATGTGGTGTGGACCACACTAAGGAGACCTAGCAGATACAGCAACAAGAGCACACTTTCCTTAACATCCAAAGGAAACTGGAGATTCTCAAAAGCTCTTGTAGTAAGTCTGAAGGAGAAAAAGGGAATGAAAAGCTGGGGAAAATCATCCTCCCTTGTTCTTCCCATGGACGTGGTGCAATTATTAATGAATTCCCAGAGGTAGTGCCCAAGATAAGGGCAGGAGAGCCACATTGAATACACAAACCAAATTACCCTCATTGCCCTTAATGTTGTCACATCAAATGCTGAAATCACACAGTACACCAACAAAACAATCCTAATCCTTCTTCCTGCTCTGAAAAAGAGTACTGCAAGGAACACATAGTTCATATACGGTAGTATATACAAGGTTAAGTACCACAACCATGTGAACGGACAAAGCACCATTGTGACTAGTGGCTCTGGAACTAGTACAACAAATGTTTATAACAATTTTCTTTCCAATCCACTCTGGTCAGATCTGTTGTTGTCTCAACCCTTCAAGCCCCATGTAGGGTGCCAAATAACTCTGTCATGGTTTAGGAATGGTATTCCCCAATGTAGTGTTCTCACTGCACCACACCAGACCATATGTCACTCACTTACTCCCCCACCCCTTCCCCCTGCAGCAACATGGAGAGGAGAATTTGAGGCACAAAAAGTAAAGATCACGGCTTAAGAAAAGCAGTAATGAAATAAGAAAATAAACAGGAAGAACAAACGTACTAATAACAGAGTGTACAAGATAAGCAAATGATTCACATGTGATTGCTCAGTATGCAGAACCCAGGACCACATTACCACGTGCTCCCAGTACTGGTCAAGCCAGAAGGGAATCCATTCACCTCCATCCCTTCTGCATGGGGTGAGGTAGTATAGAATAACCCCAGGGTCTTAACATGCCCTTCCTGGTGGCTGCAAAGGTTAACTCTGACCTCGCTGGAACTAGGATACACTGCGATCACAACTGTTTCTGATAGCTCAGGTAGTTTCAAGGTAGTTTTCATACTTAATTTGCTACCTTCTCTTTGTCCAGCCTGTGCTTATAAGAAATATATGTAGAAGAACTGAACAAAATTCCTACTTTTCAGGATTTTCAGCATAATATAGGAGTTTGGAAATAAAGAGTTCCTTCTAAGTAATGGGTAGAACTAACTAGATTGTGTAAAATTCCCTGCTATTGTGGAAAGCCTTGTCTATTAAAAGTCTAATTATGGGCGGCTAAAGAAATCAATAGCCATCCTCTTCCAGAGGGTGATTGTTTTCTTTGTGATAGCATTGTATCAATAGATTCAATTTTTTAAGAATAGACAAGAATATGGTTGGTCATGTTTGCTAGTAAAAGAAGACTTCCAATAGACTCCAGTGATGATATTGTAGGTACCAATGGCTCTAAGAGTAATGAAAAATAGCTCTGCTAAAATAAGTGAGCAAATACAATATAAACTACTATCCATGTCATATTATCAACTTTCTGTTCTTATTAGGACCTCATATAAATCTGAGGAAAGATGACAGATTTCACACATTGGTCATGGTAAAATGGTAAATTTCACAATTAATTATAGACTCCTAATAAATCATCTAGAAATCTAGTTAAAGTCATTTTATCATTAAGGAGCTACGTAATATAGTCTTCATAATGAACTTGAATGTAACCATAGCATTTCACCTTACATTTAACTCTTGAATTTTTAATTTCAAAATCAAACACAAAGTACATCTTCTTCAAACACCTCAGATATGTAATTCTGAAAACAATTAAAAATTTTTTTTTGCTATATACATGTTAGTTTGCAACAGTGCCAGAAGTCAAATTACTGTATTAAAATCTGAATTCTTTCATCTTGTAACAAAAGACATAATATCTAGTTTGGACACTTACTGTAGTCTTGTTTATACTTGACCTTAAAAATGCCTTGAATTTTTGCATATACATATAATACTGGTCTTGAAATTATCCCAAATATTCTTAGCTGTTTCATGGTTTCTGTACATAAACAATGTTTTCCTACTGTTTATGTTACTAGATCATTTATACTACAATCTATAATTTGAAAGGATGAAAAACTATTGACCTTCAACACCTATTTTTAATGCATCAGCTCTGCCAATGGCATATACTGAAAGTTGTAACAGAAGACCTTCAGCCTTCTTCTTTACCTTGGATCATGACAATCATTTTTTCAGCTCATTCTTCATGACAGTTTGGGTCCATGCCATCCATTTATGACAACCTTTGTTAGTATCATTTTGTGTATTTACACATAATTTTAAGAAACATGATGCAATTTTGGTTGGTTTGGTTTTAGAGAGTGACGACCTACAAGGACTCAAAGAGTAATCAGACTTTTTCATTACAGCTGCACAAAACCTCATAGGCAGACATGAAGAGGAAAAGCAAGTGTGAGTTACTTAGTTTAGTCTTCTGTGAAAATCTAAGATTATCAAGTAATTTTTTCTAGTATGCTTCTGAATATATATGTCAGCCACACACTGTCATGTGCTGTTCTATTTCAGAAGTGTTCCTCTTGTTTTTGAAATTGTCTTTAGTTTGAAAGTGTGATATCTAAAAAGTATTACAAAAAAATTTCATAGACCCTGAAAACTGACAATATGGGATGCTCATCTCAATTTCAGCTGAAGCTTATTTTGAAGCATGTAAATTTACAAAGGCCAATAAAAGGAGTGGCTTATAGCAATGGATTATGAATAAGCATGTAGATATTTGGAGAGCTATTGACAGAACAAACGTCATTACTGATTGCTCAGATGTCCTGCCATTCAGGGTGTGAATTTCACTGGCAAGAATTTTCACACCGATCTGAAGATTCCATTGTATTTGGATAGTACACATGTATCTTATGAAGTGCTGGCAGTCCAATACATTCAGGAAACATTGGATATATTTATAAGGACAAGGTTTTCACAGCAATGTACCATGATTATACACATTACTTGTGCAGCACTAGTACAACAAAATTCAGTGTTCCCTGGCAAAAGGAGACTTGCTGTGCTAGTGCTTACCTGAATACAAAGCACTGAAATATCTGATAGTCAGCTATTGCAAGTTACAGCAAGAAAGACATCCTGTATCTGGAAATCCACAATACATTCAGGCAGGTTTCAGCTTCTCCCATTAGAAAATTTTGCACTAAAAATAAGGATATTCTGAAGGAAGCCCTGGTGTCAGTTACAGCTAAACAATTGAAGGAAAATCTGAGCTGATTCCATGAGACTTTCTGATTTAGGAATCTAAATTGTGATATAAAATATCCTTCATGAAACTGTTAATGTATTCAGCGATAAAATTTTCAGTGATTACAGCATATTCTTCAAGTAGACTTAAGGATCTCCACTTGCATCTTCAAATTGCTGTTTGTTGGTATTATTGTCCAAAGGAAAAACAATCTTAAAATTAGATAGTAATCCATACAAATATCGTGAAGAAGTATTTTACGGAAGTTGATTTTCTTGTATTTTAATTTGGTTTCAGCTTCGAGGGAGGGGAGCAAGTCTATCAGCTTATAGTAGTCAATGTTATATTATATACACTTTTATAAACTTAGCTTAAGTGCAAAACATAAGTGCCTGTTTTCATCAGGATTCAAAGCAATAGACCACAAATTCTTTCACCTGTCATTGATCTTGTAAACAAACAAGAAAATATTTTGCATGATTTCCCTTCTCAATGTTAACAGTGCAGCTTTCCTCTTTTACCCAGTGCCTCAGAATTTTCTCACTTGTGCTCTAATTTATCTTGCAATGGGAAGAACTTCTGATTTAGAGTGAGTTAGAATGATGTTACAGGGGGTTAAAATTATTTTTAAAGTTGTCTAAGAAAATGAATAAGATATTTTCTATAATGATGAGAAAAAAAATGCAATGAATTGAATGTAAATATATGTAACAGAATGTGGAGCATTATAATTCCTGGAGACCACTTTTCCCATTGCTTAGAATTGAATTTGCTACATATGTATTTCCAGTCCACTGGCATTCTCTGATTAGTTTCAGAAGATATATTTGCAAATTGAGAAAAAAAAATGGCAAGATGTCATTGCGCTTTAAGAGTCAAATTATCACAAAATCTCTGATGGCAACAGTTAGAAAGTAAAACTACAGTGTACATTGCAGCTGTAAATGTTTTTTTTGGACAATGAAGGGTAATTATCACACAGTATTTTCAATATGTGTCATCTCTAGTGGATCATTTCAAGATTCTGCTTTTTTCATGTGATTTTAAAATACCTATCCACTTAAAACATGTATTCTGTTTTGTTGTTTGTTCACAAGCTTCTTATCTAGCAAGCTTCCACATGAAAAAAAGTCAAAATTTTAATTGAGGTATTAAATTTCACATTTAGTGTATCTGTTCCATTTCCCATTCAAATATTTTTACTTTTCTCTGGATATAATACATATCTCCTTTCCCTTACTATTTACCAGCACTTTATTTTTAAGTTTTTATTCATAGGAAGAACAGGATGGAGGGGAAAAAAGAAATAGCCTGTGAATCTATTTCATATTTTCCCAAGTTGTGCCCTGAAGTAGGCTGATGAGACAAGGCTTCTGGTTTGAGTGGCAGAAATAAACCATATTCATCTTGCTTGGGTTATATATTATCTGATGCAGGAGTCACATTTTTCTTTTAAATTTGTTTGCACCTTACCTTACTCTCTGTGTGCTGTAATTAGGGGTCTAGAAACTTAGTTTTATTTAGCATTTCAAAACATTATGGAATTTATATAGGTGTGTGATGTGCATATACAATTAAAACATCAAATAAACAAGAAATGTGTATTCTTTCTTTATAAAGCTTCAACATTTCTCCTTTACTTTTGCATTGGAGAGGTAACTGTTTTATTTTAACTGGAGTAACAAAGCTTAACATGCAGCAAAAAAACAAAGGAAGAGCAAGACAATACTTCAGCAAAACTAAAAAGGAAGGAAGCAAAACTAAAACAAAAAAAAAAGGAGCAAAAGATAACGTTTTCATACCAGTCATAGAGTTGGCTTTACTACCTTAAGGTATTAATTACTGTTTTACACGCAGTCTCTCACAGTTTAGCCCCAGCTAGCAACCAAGAACCAAGCAGCCTCTTGCTCACTCCCCCACCAGCCAAATGGAGAAGAGAATCGAAAGGGTAAAAGCTAGAAATACTCATGGGTTGAGATACAGACAGTTTAATAGAGAAAGCAAAAGCCACGCATAGAAGCAAAGCAAAACAAGGAATTAATTCACTGCTTCCCGAAGACAGGAGGTGTTTAGCCATCTCCAGGAGAGCAGGGCCCATCACGCGTAACGGTTCCTTGGGAAGACAAACACCATCACTCCAGATGTCCTCCCTTCCTCCTTCTTCCTCCCACCTTATATACTGAGCATGATGTCATATGGTATGGAATATCCTTTTGGTCAGTTTGGGTCACCTGTCTTGGCTATGTCTCCTCCCAGTCTCCCATGCACCTCCAACTTCCTTGCCAGCTTGGCAGTATGGAAAACAGCAAAGACCTTGGCTCTGTGTGAGCTCTGCTCTGCAAGAACAAAAACATCTCTGCATTATTAACTCGGGGTTCAACACAAATCCCAAACACAGCCCCATATTAGCCACTGTGAAGAAAGTTAGCTCTACTTCAGACCAAACCAGCACATAGTCTTTGCATAGGAGCTGCACTAGCAGCAATAACTGTTATTCACAATTTCTTCACAATCAAAAGTATCTACCTCAGCTTAATCATGACAGAGTCATGCTTAGGAGCTAAATTTGACTGCAAGGAGGAGGAAGCACCCAAGAAAACCTACCTTAAAAAGAGGGAGAACCACTGCTTTGCCCTAATTGAGACAAATCCTCAGTCTCTTGGTAGCATATTCCTTGTTTTTCTTAAGTAAATAAAGAAAAGAAAAGAAAAGAAAAGAAAAGAAAAGAAAAGAAAAGAAAAGAAAAGAAAAGCTTTACTTTAAAAAAAAAAAAAAAGAAAAGAAAAGAAAAGAAAAGAAAAGAAAAGAAAAGAAAAGAAAAGAAAAGAAAAGAAAAGAAAAGAAAAGAAAAGAAAAGAAAAGAAAAGAAAAGAAAAGAAAAGAAAAGAAAAGAAAAGAAAAAGAAGCAATCAATTAAAATATCCTTAGATGATGGAACTTGACCCTAACACAAATCAATCTGCCCCTTACCTGCTCCTAAAGTTCAGGGTTGAGGTGAGGGCCAGCATTCATTGTTGCTGTCAAGCCCCTACCAGAGTCTGTGGATAAATATATTCTCCAAAGCTGTCAATCAGAAATTTCTCATGCACTCTGAATTCACCCAGAAAAATAGACCAGAAATTCTGGAGCACACAGGAGAAAAGATGATTTGCTCAGCTGTAGTACTTTCAAATTCATCTACTAAGATGATGATAAAATAGTGAGACATAATGGATTATTAGAACAGACTCATTCATTTGTTCCATTTTCTCTGTAGGATAATACACAGTGTCTGTTTTTATAGTGTGTTTTTTTTCTTTTTCTCTAGTTTACAGTGAAAATGGTCTCATTGTTCATTATTTAAAGGCCAAACAGGGTGAAAAACCGTGATCTGGTATTTGCCAGCTTGGACTTTCCACATGCCAGAGTTACAATGTGCTATAGTAGCCCATTGATCCAACTTCCCCTTTTACTTCCTTTTTGCACACTAATGAGAAGGGAAATATCCCAGTGACGGTTTGAACAACTTGAGCTTTTTGACCTAAGAGCTACTTTTCAGTGATCTAAGCAGTAGCTTGGGGTGTTAATGTTTCTATATTTTCAGATTCAAGAGCCCTTGTAGACATCCAAGGCTTTGTTTCCATCAGTTACACTTGTTAGACACTTGGCTGTTGAAGGGGCTTTTGGATATTTTTCTATGATGCTTGTGGTAGAAATAAAAAGGGGAAGAAGGAATTAGTTATTGAATTATACTTTGCAATGGCGTGTGGCCGTCCATGCTTAAATATTTTCCCAAAAATGTCTGATAATTTTTCTACTACAAATTTTAATCCAAATAGTGAGATTTTTTTAAAAAAAAATTATTTATGTTTGGGTTTGGTTGTTCGTTGGGGGTTTTTGATCCTTGCTGTCCTTACTACCTATTATCTGGTAGCAAAAGGTACTACAGTTTTGTCATCAATTTATAAGAAGCAAGGTTTGAGAAAAACTAAAATTAGAACCAGGAGTAACAAATATTGATAACCTATTGTTTAGCACATAGTGGCATGGGTAATAAATTACTATGAATTCAGAGTTTCCGCCTATAGTTCATTCAAATCACCCAGTCCTTGCCAAATACCTGCCAAAACCTAGAACTTGAATAAAGCTCTTATTAATTAATATTGGTTAGCCATTGGGAAACTGGCAAATTATTAAGCTGCATGTTATCTAAATTTTTAAATCAAGCTAGCTTTGAATTGCCTTGGGAGTTCAAAAAAGTCTGTTGACTTTTTTTTTCATGTCTTCCCTTTTTGTTTGAAATGTGAGCCTCTTCAGGCAATACTACCTTGTTTTCCTTTTCCCTCTGTCATTTCCTGGTTGATTCAGCTGCGACTGAGAGGTACTAAAACCAGAATGAGAACTAGCAGCATCTGTTTTCCAGCTTATTTTTGTTTGTATTGTGATTTGTGTGCAACAAGGTTCAAGAAGTTGGCTATTCTTAAAGTATTCACTTTTTCTCTAAATGTAAATGGAAAAAGACCAGCCAGCTTGTCTGCCTAACAAAAATCTGATGTCATGAATGAGCAACAAAAGCAGAAAATTACTCTTTGGGACCAGACATAGCAGGAAAGCTATAAAATGTAAAACTTCTCAGAGAGATGAATAGTATGCCTGTAATTTTTGTGGCCTTCTGTGGCAAATCTGGCAAAGGACTTTGTCACTCGCTGGTCATTCAAATATATTCCTCTGCCACATGGAATGATACAGATGACCTCATATTAGAAGTCATATCTTTGAAATAAGCCAGGTAAAACAAAATAAATTTTTAAGGGATAATTTGGGGTCATTTCATTAATGTGATTTATTGAGAGGCTGTGTTAGCATGGTCTAGGAGCCGAGGCATGGAAGAGAATGAAAGCTTGATCTGGCAGTATCCAGATTTGTATTTGCTGCTGTTCCCATGTTTTCTGACTTACTGTTTCCTTAGCGCAGTCATGACAGGCTGAGTTAATCCAACTGCACACACAAGGGACAATTGGAGGAAGAGAGGTTCAAGGAAAAGAGGTTTATGAATGGATGAATGTGTGGGCTGGGAAATCAGAGTTTTGCTCAAAATTCTACTGTGCTGTTTTGCACATAAGATTTAGAAAATCCGTTGTAATTAAGCTTCTTCTCTGTAAAATGGCACAGCAAGGGAAAAATGAGACAAATTATTTCTTTTTTCAATATGGTGAGTTAAAGCTGAATAGAGTTTCATGCTGAGTGTGAGTAGAGGGTACTCAGTGAAAAAAAACCAAACCAGAAAGAAAAAGAATTAAGGAAACAGTGATGAAAGACTCAAAATAGGACAAAGAAAGCTTCAAGTGCTTGCCACACTAGCAGCATATCAGCATGTCCAATACAAACCTACTGCTTAACTTCTGCATGTGAAGAGTTCTTGCCTCATAAATTTAGTGACTTCTCTGTTGTTAGATGAGGAGAGAGGAGTTCTTCATTTTAATAATCTTCTGGATCATGACAAAGCTTAAGAATGGTTGGAGGTGAAGGGGCTCAAGAATAATAACAGACAAATACAGGCTATTTTTGAACTAATTTTAACATTGTTGATTTGGTATCCAGACCTATATGCTCTGTCTTTGATGTATTTTCCAATCAACATAATCTTGACTCTGAAGCACCAATGCCAGGTCTGAATGTCCCTCAAGACTGAAATCAAGAAACAAAATTTAAAAAATCCCGAACAACCCTGCATATGCTATAAAAATGCACATAATGGGTGAAAAAAGTAAAACAGGTTAAGCTTGTGGTGAAAACCATCAGGCAGAGTGGATAGATAAACATTCTCATGAAAACGTAGATACCATACATACACATGCCACCTAGTTGAGCTAGTTTATATTTGATGAAAGTGTTGTTTCTTCTACTCTTTATAGATATTATGGACTTCCTTTAAACTTGAAAAATTGTGGTGTTAATTAGATCTACTTCAGGTAACAAACAACCAAAACTAGTTATAACTAGGATGAAAAAAGGACAATAAGAAGGCAAGGACAAAAAATAGTGGTGTTCTAAACCCCACAATCTCTGTAATGTGGAAGAATAAAATTTAGATCTATGTACTAATCTGTGTTGAAATAAATATTTAATTATCTTATTAACAAGTGGAGAATCAAGGAACTGAGACTGTGGACATAATTGTATATACTAACCTGTACATATATGCAACTCTCATGGCTAAAAATATTTATGTAGATTACTGACTGCTTCCACTTCAGGAATATACTTTTCCCTGCTGCCTGAAGTCTAAAAGGTTATGCAAATGCACTCTTGGCTTGCTAGCTGGTTGGCATTATCAGCATTTATAAAACCTGAGATGTTTTTAAAAGTCCTCTTTCCTGATTTTCATTAGAGGAGCAGTACAGCTTTTATGCTAGGAAAAAAAAAAAAAAGAGAGAAAGTGAAAAGTGCCTAAGCCAATCCTGCAGTTTTAAAGTTTTGGGATTGTGTTGTATCTTCCATAAGTGTTTGGCATTTTGCACATTTACCTGAGATTTTTATTTTATTTCTGAAATAGCACAGTGTGCATACGGGAGTAGTGCAAAGTGTTTTAACAAAATGTAGTGTCGTTGTCACATAATAATTCAGGTTCTGAGCATATTTTAAAAATCCATAACTTAAAAGTCTTCTAAAAAAACCCGATTAATGACATGTGATAACTGGCAATTTACCTTGACATATTTGAGTCATGCCTGATTATGCAAGTCAAATTATGAGGACAGATCTTTATATCTAAACAGAGTGCCATTGATCTCAGCAGATTACTGCTGTACCAAATATTATTAAATTTTAAAATTCTATTTCTTGACTTCAGGGATTCCTGAGTTCTCTCCACTTCTCTTTTCTTTGAGTTTGAGCCTATGAGCTCATATTTATACAAATATTGACACAAATAATTATTATCTCTTGCAAACTAGGCTTAATGCATTTAAAGCAAAAACAGATCAGATTAAATCTGCACTGAATCTTCATGAACCTCAGATCTTTGAGTATGTCAAATGTGATCACAGAAGTCATTATCCATAGAATAATATATCACTAGTAGATTTGGTTTACGTTGGCTTTCTGAGTTGTGTAAGTTTCCAAGAGTTCACATATATCAAGGGTAAATTCTGGTCACACCATTTCTTTTTAGACAAATATGTAGTATAACTCAATTTGTTTGAAGAAAGAGAGATTGCCTCTCCTTTATTTTTCTCCTTCCTTTTTTCTTTTTTATCAACACAATTGTTTCTGTTCCTTGTTGTCTTCCTCCCACTCTTTTAGCAGCTGCTTTACTGTGACATCTTACCTCCAGCAAAGTGGGAAGATAAGCAGCTGCTTGCAGAACCAAAGCCAATCTTCTGCCTGGGATCAATTGGCAAAGATTTCTGTGAAAGAACTGAGGATGCAGTAAATGATATGTACTGAATTAATTGTACCTACTACCAACCGGTTTCCAAAACTTGCTGGGAAATGTATCCATCCATTTGTGCAACAGCAGCAACAATAAAAATGACTCCCTAATCATTTTTGAAGCTTAAAGAGATTTAACAAATCAAATCTATTTATTCATGGGAACTACAGCAGGTCTGATTAAGGTTTTTTTAAACTTTAATTGTGTCTATTTTTTTTCAAGTTGCTCTCAATCAGGTTTCTCAGTAAGGCAGTGCGTATGCATGTGATTTCATGATGTGAGGGAAGGGGCTTTATTTATTTATTCATATACTGTTATAGTTGTGTTTTGGAGATTGAGGCATCTGATGATTCACTCTGTTCAGCTGCATAAGTAATGTTGCAAATACTGACAGAGTGCAGGACAGTATCCTGTAATATTTGTGCTTTTGGACTTCCAGGCAACATAAGGCGGTTGAAAATACCTTACTTTCTATGGCACACGTTGTTAGTGTAGCATTCACTCAAGAGGTGAGAATGAGAAGATTCCCTGTCCTGATGCTGTCATGTTTGGTCTGAACTTAAATACTGAATGTCTGCCAAAAACCAAAACACTTCTGTATGCACTGCAGTATGCACACAGGGTCTATGTGAAGGATCAGGGCTTTAGATGGGTCTTTGCTAAATTCAAACCAAGGAAGAAACTAATTTTCTTCCTTTCCAGAATACTTTTTAACATTTTAGAATAGCATTTCGAAAGAGTA
>NW_008664203.1:7854-16311 GCF_000695815.1 Acanthisitta chloris | reverse complement strand
AGTGAATCGAGTTTAAGATCGTAAGAGAGATTTTCTAGAAGCTGCTGAGAAAACCCATTTACTGTGTGAGAAATGATCTCAACAATGCTGTCTACCAGCAGACAGATACTGTTCTATGGGTATTCTTACCCTTTCTGACTCAGGAGTTCGGCATTAACTCACTACATGTTTTGCTCTCTTGAGACAGGTGTTGCATCTGATGGTTCAGGACATCCTTCTCAGCAGTGTTTTCCCCTCTTACCTTTCATTTCCACTTAAAGATATGTGGAGGATTAGTCGAAGAACATGGTATCTCCAGCACAGGGAGACGTAGTATGTGGGCATTTGCCACTGTGATAATATACAAAGAAATCACTGATTTTCTGCTCAGGGGCATAGATTGAGAAAAAATATCTGTTTGATTTCTTCAAGCTTATTTTGGCTTGAGTTCTTTCCCAGCCCAAGCCTTGAGGGCATCCCTGTCCTACAATCACAGGATTTTCTGATTCCTATTGCCGCATGACAGATGAAGTGTCTTACTTTTCTATAATCTTACCCTGAAGAAGCAGAGTGGTTAAGCTGCCCTCACGGCCATCTTGTGACTAGGGAGCAAGCCAGTAATCTATTCTTGAAGATCTGGGGACAGATTAAGTGGTAGAGATCTATTAGATCACCTCTTTTTATACAAAATCCTGAGTCAGATCCAGATGAATGAAGATAATCTGGAGCTGATTACAGCAAGGCTGGAAATAGGTCCTGAAGAACAAGGTGGCTTGGGTTTGGTTTCTTTTCTCTGTCTTTTTTTGTTGTTTTTGTTTTTGTTTCCTGTACAACATTATGAGGAAATGATGTACGATTTCCTGTCTGCATGATCCAGTTACATCACTGGCACACTGGGGTTGTGTTTTGGCTCTTCAGGAGGTCAGAAGATAGGTTGAAGGAAACTTCTACCCCTCTGACTTGTTGTGCTTGAGAACAGAAAAAATGCTGGTCTGCAGGCCAGGTAGAGCAGCTGCTAATGCAGCAGCTGGCAGCAGTTAGGGTGGGTGATTTACTTGTTCAACCATACAAAATCAGCTGAAAATTATTTAGCTGAATTCAGATGGCCAAAAAATGTTAGCATTTGCACTGCTCAGCAATTGCTTTTCATTATGAACCTTACAGTCTAACTGTAAAATATCCTGTGGGTTAGAGGATGGCACATAAAAGACTGGGTTTCAGAAACAAAACTAAATGGGATGCTGTTCAAATGCTGGGCTGGAAGTCATTTCTCACAAAAGACATTTGAAACTAGTTTTCAAGGAATCTTGTAATCCAGCCACAAAGGTTCCTTCCTTCAATGATTCTGGTAGTCCTACATGGGCAAAGTTATTTCAAGACAAAAATATTTAGTAATTCCTGAAAATCTGGGGGAAGAAAAAAAGATAGGAATCTGGAATTAATTTTGTAACTTTGGCAGTTTGGTAATAAATATTTTTTCTTTTGTTGTCAGTCATAATGGGTTTTCTTGCATTTGCATAAGATACAATCCTTTCCAAAAAATGCAATATATATCAGTGCCATGCCGTCTTTAAGCCTTCATGCCTATGTTGGCCTTGAGGCTGGATAAACATGCCACTTCTCATTGTGTGACCACTATTTTTGACAGTGAAATGAGTTATCATCGAATGTTAATGCCTCTCATGTTCTCTTCATTATACATGCTCATTTTCATGACAAAGACTGTAAAGGGAACAGAAAATGGTGCAAAATTAATACATTCTCCTAACAATCTGGAGACAGCATTGCATGATCTTACACAGAAGGTACAGCTGGGGACTTTGACAACTTCAAGTGCACAGCTGCTTCTTCTACAAAGTTCAAAAGACTTTCCATGTAGTTTTGTTTACATGGATGCATGTGTATGCATGGGTTTATACATGTGACTGTATGAACAACCTCTACAATGTAACCAGGATTGTATTTTATGTCTAAACTATGTTTTATTTTTAAACCTAATTTACATTTATTTATCCTCCCCAGGTTTTGGCTTACAAAATTTTCTAAATCTTATTGAGTATGCTTGAGAGAAGAGGTAGGATCAAAAACATGCCTAGATATATATATAGTGTGTGATATGAGTTATTATCTGAGACCTGTATTTAATATTCCACTGGGTCATACAGTTATTTTCATCATCATTGTCCATGGGCAACTGACATTGTTATTGTTAATGTACTTTTTAATGTATATTTTAATTTTTTTTAAAAAAGGTCTTGATTAGAGGGCTAACACATTAAACTTTGCAACTAGTTTTGCATATTCAAATTCTAAGAATATTTGCCTGCCCAAAAATTTATGTGGGAGAAATCCAAGAACAGAAGAAATTATAATGTTGTGCTTCCCCTTTGGAAATTAGGGTCCTGCTTTGCAGATGCTCCTTTGATCCATATGTTTGCCACTCAATACCTTTGCCAGTATTTGTGGATAAAAAGCAATATGAAGTATGTAGCAGACTTATCGCAAGATAACTTTCTTCACAATTTCCATTTCAGAAATTTCCTTGTCCATATATTATATGTGACAGAAAAAAAAGATACCCAACACAAACAACAAAACCCAAAAAACCCACCCCCAAACCAAAACCAATAAAAAAACCCCACCCAGCCAACACCATTACCACCAACCACTAACCGGTTGTTCTGCTGCCCTGGGTTGATATTTAAGGAATGCTTTTGAGAAGAAAAGATGGGAGAAACAAGAGCCCTTCATATTTTCAGAACCTTACATTTCTGATGCATGCAGTCAACTGAGCTTGGGATTTCCCCAGAAGAACTTAAGAAAAGATATGTTTTTCACAAGGTAATTCACCATTGAATCTATAGATAATTCCAGCCCCTAATAATTACTGTAAAAAAAAAAAAATCTACTCTTTAAGACTTTTTAAGGTGCTTTTTCAAGACCTTCAAAAATTCTTGATATTGTCTCGTTTTTCTAAAGAAGCTGAATGATAATCAGTTCTAGAATGTAAACTGTTTCTTATAATTGTGGAAAATGTTCAGCTTGAATAAAGAGCACACTTTAATTGTGCATAAATTCTGCTAGAAATGTGCTAAACAGTAAAAGCATGGGTCTAGACTGTAGCTTATCTATAGCACTTCCAGGGTCTTTAACAGAAGCAGATGGACAAAAACTCAAGAGTGAAATCTAGTTATAGATTAGATTAAATTAAATTATTCTGCAACTGTAAATGACTGTGCTTTAACTTCTGTATGTTACCTAGCAATATAATGTTTTATGAAAGCCTTAGAGAATTTTGTAGATATCACATTCATAATATTAGAGGCAAAGGAGCAGATAGTGTTCTGAAACAGTGTTGTCATTTTCTAAATACTGAGAATCTTTCTTTTAAAATAAGAAAGATGAGTCACAAAGACCCTCTCTGAGTACAATTGCATGGAAAAAAATGGTGTACATCGTGTAAGATTAGGACTGGTCAGAAACATTTCAATGAAGAGTTGAAATGAAGGAAAGAAATTCTAGGTTGGGTCAATATCCAGGTGTCAAGAAAAATTTGGGGGCTATAGGGAGAAATCTTAATCACACTCTCTTTGATTTCTAACACCAAACATCTTTTGAAAGGATATTAGGATGTTGATCATTTGTAGTGCGCTTGAGTGTCCCAATTTATGCCTCCCTCCTGTAAAAGGTGAATTTGTTAAATACTAATGAAGTCAAAGACGCAAGTTTTAACTTGCCTCAGAGCCAAATGAAGAAGACAAAATGTATTCTCTTTGACACTCAAAAGGACAAGTCGTAGATCAAAGACTTTTTTTTTGCATAGAATCGAAGGGAAAGGGGAGAGCTAGCTTAGAGCTTGTGATCAATAAACAATAGCTTGCTGACTCATAGAGCCACAGCAGACTTCACACCGTGACACCTCTAGAAAATGAAAGCAAAAGAGAAAAAATACAAAGAAAAGGTAAGCAATCATAACACAAAGTGTCAGTTCTGAAGAGACAAGTGTTACACCATGGCCTTACACACCATGGAGACTAAAATGTGAAAATGAGTTATAGTAACACAGTGTACTGTAAAGTACATTTCTGTCTACCTAATAAATCAGAAAAACAGAGAGAAATTGTCATAAGTGTCTCATTAAAAGGGATACTTTGTACAAATCTCCTTCTAAAATTTTTTTCTAAAAGTTTTGGTTTTATGGTAGGTGGGGTGTGTGTGGGTTTATTGTAGGATTTTTTAATGCTCTGATCATTGCTTTAGTCTTCCTGGGTGAACGTGTTACCACAAAAATGTAATATATGTGTTCGAAATAGTTTCATGCATTATTTGTGTGGGTAGTGGTTTTTCCTTGAGTTACATTCATTATTTAATTCTTGGCAGCATGGTAGTTTAAAGAAAGTTAATTTAAAGAGTAGCTCATATTTTAAAGTGCTTTTTTCTAAGATCATTACAAAAATAAAAAAGAAATGGCAAGGATATCAAGTCTTTTTACCAATTGCCCAGCAAATGTAAAAAACCCTAAAAATAGCTGCAGGAAGTAATAATTTCAATGGCAATTTTTAGAGCTGTTTAATTAGTGTGCTAAGGAATATATTTTTAATCAAAGATAAACAGTTTTAAAAGTTGTATTTGTTTTGTAACAGAGGAAAAAATGAAATCGTTATTCCCTGCAGGTTGATGTACCTCGAAAAGTAATCTGCCTTCAAACCCAGAATGAAATAGGGCCAAAAAAAGTAATCTCTGAATTATATGATGCATCCCATGAATGCTACTAGTTGCTATCTGCTATTGAGGACCACATATGCTCATATTGTGGTCATACTGAGAGTTTTCTGAGGGTTTTTTTTAAACACTATGAAATATTTGTATATCTTAGATCATTACAATTGTTGGAACACTCAGTACTGTCCACTCACTGCAGATCCATTTCAGTAAAAGCTGTTTCTTAAAAATCTTGATACTGGTAAATATGAACATACATTTTACTAAACTTGTATTTCTAAGATAAATCTGGCTTCGCTACAATACCTGAAATCAGAATTGCTTGGAAATTTGACATGCTGAATTTAAATCATAGGAATAAATCCAGCAGTTTCATTTCACTAGAGATGTGAAGATAATTACTATCCCCATTTTCAGGGAATTTTCTGTACTCTTGTTTGGACACATAGCACAGAACTTGAAGAATAGGGAGAAGGTGGCTTTCAATATCATTGTTCCTTCTTTGCCTTAAGCTTCTTCTCTCTCAAGGCTGCTTAAAATAAAACTCATAACTCAAAATGTTTGTTCCCTAAAATTTGAGAATTTCTTCATAAGAGCCTTCCCTTCTCCCATCATAGCTATCAGACCATCCTGCAGAAATAAAGTTTGAAAGATACGTTTTTGTGGTATTTTTGCAGTTGTCTTCTACAAGGGCTGTGCTGAGAGGTGATGTTATGTGTCCTGGGAAGGGATTTTAGAGGCTTTCAAGATTTTGTCTCATTTTGAAACATAGCATTTAAGTTACTTTTGTCTTCCAGTTTCCAACTGACAAATCTGGTGAATGAAACATAAACATGTAAAAGGACTATCAACATATAACACAAGGAATCTGAGATTTAGACTGAGGTCATACACTATAGCAAAAAAAGACAAAAAAGTATTCTGTTTTCTTAATTTTGAAAAATATGTCATTATGCCTTGGGAGGTATTATGATATTTTAGTAATCAGCTGCAATGCTCATTAGTCTGCCTATATAACTGAAGTGCTTGTACTTGTTGATGTAGCAGCAGATGAGATAAAAGAGATTTGAAACTAAAATCATTACAAATTTGAGTCAGTGCCTTTTTCAAACTGAAGGCTTGCAATATTACCCTTAATGGGCTGCTGCCCCAAACTCCAAAAATTGATTCCTATTTTCTAACCTCTTTCGAACTTCTTATTAGGAATTACCTTATGATCTGAATTTCTAAGGAGACAGTATTTTCTGTTTACTAGCTCACAAACCAAACTTCATTTCTCTAAGTAAAATACATGTCACTTGACAGAGGAGAAAGTAAACTAAGGTGGATTTATACTGATACAAACAACCATAGTTTTATGGCCAAATAAATTTATATTAATGTCTGTCAGTTGAACATATATGCATTTTCAGAGTGCTATACTTTAAAATGAACTAAGAATTTGATTATTTAAAAATAGCAGCTGCAAGGGAAAAGGTGGAGGCTTGCATATCTTATGAACTAATCCTGGGAGGAGTGCAGATGGAAGACTGCTTAAGGCAAAGCAGTTCATCTGCATATGGCAGATTTCAAGAACCAGGCCTAGATTAATAGGGCCAAACATAGAAGGAATTCACACAGAAATTTTTATATTTATAGAGCTTCAAATTTTCTTTCAAATAATATTAGCAAGTCCTTTAAAAAAAAAAAAAAAGAGATTGCTATTGGCTTAATTATGAATTAATGTTTTTTTTCTTATTACAAATCAATTGATTCCCTCTGTGTACATAATAAACAGAAATACACAGCAGGTCAATGCTCACATTTTAGAACCAGAATAGAAGGAAAACATCATTCTTAATTAGGCAATTCAAATATTATATGTAGTGCTCTAGGAAAAGTACCAGATAATAAGAAATTAAAACATTTATATGTTGTTTTAACAGTTTCCTTTTGGTGACCTTAACTATCCTAATTTGTCTTTGATGAAGTATGACAGGTACTGTCAAGTTAAATGGTCAACATAGTCATTATTTAAAGAAGAATATTTTTTTCAGCAGTAATCATGGATATGTTCAAGAAATAACCTTGCTTCTGCAAGATCTACAGCTTTTGTGTTACGTGTCACTTGAGACTACCAAAGTACATGGATCAAAGGCTAGGATAAAATAAGGAGAATTCCAGTAAAAGAAATACACAACTTGTTTTAAACATTTATTTCCGTGTGTAGGAATACTTCAGAAAGCAGGTCTGTATTTTCATCACCATATTATTTACTTTTGATAGATTGTACTTAATCCTTGCAGCAGAATGGTGTTATATCCTGGATGGAAACTTGTAGGAGAGACTATGGAAGTCCAAAGAGTACAATATTGTTGAAAATTGTCCATCTGGGACTGTAAAGCTGAAAATACACATGAAAATAACTGGTTTTAATTTTTTTAACAAAGATTTCTCCATCTTAAAAAAAACAAAATAAAACCAGCACAAACCCCCCCAACTAATAAAACCAAAGTCCCCCACAAAAAAAACCCCTAAAACCAACAACAACAAATACAAACAAAAACACCCCCTCCAAAATAATAAAAACCAACCCCTACAACAACAAACCTGAAAACAAATAGATTAATCCCTAAAAAATTGTCTTTGGAGATGAACAAGATATGGAAGATCTGTGTTGGCATGTAACTTTGTAAAGAACTGTGAGACTGTACAGCTGAGCTTCATTTTAGTAAAGTTGAGCTAAGGGTTGGGCATTTGACGTCACCTGATGAACTCAGTCCTTAAGTCAAAAGCGTAGAGAAATCAGGCATTAAAAGCAGTACCTCTGCTACATGCCCAGAGGTGCATATTTCTCTTCAGCAGCTATGAAAGTGAAATAAACAGCTCAGATTAAACACAGGGGAAATGAGCTCTATTGCAGGTCAGTCTTTTGCCTGAATTACAGGTGACATTTCGATTTTCACTTCGGTAATATCCTGCATTTACTTCTGTATTTATAAAATATGGCACACCTTTACAAAACATATTTTGCTTCTCTGAATGGATTTAGTGAGTTTAGCAGCCAGTTTGGCAGACTGTAATAAAAAACTTTACTTTGACATGTATATCCACATCAATAGATTCAGGTCTCCACACAAAACATCTTTGTAACCTCCCTCTGTAACAGGAGTTGACAAAAAGCCCACTGATCTCACACCATGTCTCCTCATAGTTTTGGAAGAGGGACCTTCCTCCTAAAAGGAAGATCACTGCCTCAGGTATAATTAATATTGTTTCTTCTGGGCTAGTTCTTCTTCCTTATGTTACAGCAAATCAAGAATGAAACCTCAAGACTAATGAAGTGTATCTTCTGGTAATTTTTAGTAAATAACATGTCTACCATCTAACAGAAAATGTTTCTAATATAAAGATTATTCAAGCTCTTTTACTATCTAATTGAAATACAGACTTGATTAAATAAATCCACTTACTGTTTCTCTCAATAGCTCTTGCTATGTTTCAGGACATATCTTTGGCCAACATTGATTGTGTATTTAAACGTTTATACCCAGTTCTAACTCAAGAGTTTTCTGGATGAAAAATGAATTTTGCTTTTATTTAAATGATTTTAAATTATTTTATTAAACTTACACTTTATGAAGGAAGCCAGAATTACAGATGTTTTTCTGCACTCAATTTTCTGGTTGCTGTCTTTGTCATGGCTTTTTCTCCAAAGCGTGATACCTGCTAGGAAGATCACATGAGAGGAGGGATTTTTTTTTTTATTAACAATGT
>NW_008664203.1:0-7825 GCF_000695815.1 Acanthisitta chloris | reverse complement strand
ATCAAAGATAAAATTGTTCATGACTTCCTGTTACTTGAAGGTTTGTGATAAGATATAGAAACCAGGCATATTTACTATTGCAAAATTAGGGTTTGACTTTCTTTCTCCTCATGTCTTGTGAGAATAAGATGTAGCCAGATGCTAATAGTGGGCTTTTTTGACCAATAATTGGTGTTGGTAATAAGGGCTGAGCTGACAGCCAGCTGTGCTATTGCCCTCAGTCCTGCAGTGAGGAAGGGGAAAGGAGTCTGAAAATGATTACTAACTTCAAGTATTTCTGTCAGTGAAGGTTTCATTAAAATTTTTTTTAAAATGTTAACTACATCTGAAAAAAATGGTCTGTGTAAAGACTTTAGAAGAGAACTGCTGCGAACTGTACAAATCAAGGGTATTGCCCAGTTGGGCTGCCGGCCTACATTGTAGACTTAGTGTTTAGTGAAAACTCTTCTCCTCCCAATTAAAGAATAAAGGTTGAGGAGCCTGCAGGCCTTTCCAGTATGTTTGGTGCGACTTTTAACCCCTCATTTTATCCTCTTTATATGGCTGTCCTTTTTACCATACCCTCTGATATGTCAGTGGCACCCAGTAGTGCTGCCGTGGGTCAGACTGGGTTAGCACTTTTGTTGCAGGTTTTACTTCCTGGGGATTTGTAAGTCAGCTGTAGAAATTAATCACAAATTAAAGCTTTACATGCATATGTTACACACAGACCATTTTCTATCATTTTTTCACATGTACCTTCCTGCAATATGGTACACAATTTTAAAAAAAGGCTGATTAAGACAATGTGGGGTCTAGGCCAAGACGAGCAATATGAGATTAAAGAGCTTTCAGTACACCCCTGAATCCTGGTTCTGTCATTGTTGGGTTTTGCCTATATAACATATTCTGTGTAATTACCTTATATGTATGGCGCAACTGCAGCAGTCCTACTAAGTCATCACAGAACTGTGAATTTTCATATCCATTGTGATGTATAAGCCAAACTTGGGGGAACTCACATGGTCTACCATGTAGTCTTTAGTAAAAAGTCATTTACTTCTCCTATCACTCTTTTTATCGAGAAATTAAATTTTCTCTCTTTATGGGGTAACTGAGGTAAATGGAAGATTGGGAATTCTTTGAGATCCTTGCATATAAACAGTTTGTTTGAAGTATAGTTTTTATTTATTAGTAATTGTTTATGATAAGCTATTCTTGCAAGTATGGGGGGCGAAATGGAATTTTTTTCTGGCTGTTCATTACACAGTGAGAAAAGTTATTAAACTCTGTTAATGAAACAGATTGCTTTTTATGTCTGCCTACTTAACCTACTATTTGTTCTTGAGAAGCAACCTTTATGTATATACTTCCCCAGGAATGCTTTCTTCACAGCAAATACAGTTTTCTCAGTTTTGATTATGGAGGAATATTGGAAGCTAAAAATTGATGCAATTTAACAACAGATGTGAAGACTTGAATGTGATACTACTGTCCTTCATGTCATGTCCCTGACTGGGCGAGAGCAAGGAACAGGACATGCACAGGGCACAGATAAAATGAAATGTAAAATGTAGCTCCCTTACACAAAAGGGACAGAGCTCTAAACAATCAGTTGCAAACTATTTCACCCTTCAAATAAAAGTCCTTTTTAATTTTTTTCTGATGACATCTTGATTCATTTGGTTTGGAAAGCTAAAGAAATATCTTTTTTAGAACTGAGAAAAAATTTATACATTCAGTATATATATGTCTATATATGAAAATACTGTGGAGTAAAGGATCAATTGAATAACTGATTTTTTGGTAGAGATACAGAAACACCTTTGATAGATAAACATATTAAACTGATTCTGCTAATTAGCTTAAAATCCTGGAAATAGTAAAAATAAAATTGGGAAAATGATGAAGACGTTGAAAATTTTTAAGAGGAATCAACTAACATTATTTTTAGATTGTACTTTGGTGATAAGTTCTCTGAGCCACATCTTCATCCTAAAACAGCATTGTGAAAAAAAAAGCCAAAAAGGCTACACCTGGTAAAAGAATGATAGATACATTATTTTAAGGGGTGTTTACATAAACTTCGATGTTACCAAAACCAGACATAATGAACAACAGCTTACAAGTACAGCAACAAACTGAAATTAGTGAGAAATTACAAAAGACCAAGGCATCAAAATCCTAAATCTTAGAAGATCTTGTCTCTTATGATGTTCAACAATTACATTTTCTGCTACATATTTTTAAGACGAAATTACATCCTTATTTGGAATAAGTTTCTTTTACAAGATGTAGGGACTAAATATAGTATGGTTCAGAAAAACTGGAAAGGGAATACTTACACTATTCTCTCTAGATCTGTAAATGCAGAAAATGTTAAAAAATGTGTACACCAAATGGCTAGCAAAATGAAGGTATTAAAAATAATGTAACATTTCAAATTTTTATTGCTTTTGTTGTTATTTGAGAAATTTTTGATATTTGAAAATACTTATTGTGGCAATTAACAAATTAGCAGTTTATCTGGATAAAAATTTTTTCAAAACAAACAAAAAAAAAGAAAACCACCCAAAAATCTCACAAAACCCCCTAAGAATAAAAGCAAATAAACCCACAACAGAACAACAACAACAACAACAACAAAAACAACAAAAAAAAAAAAAGCCAAATCAAAATAACAGTTTTCAGTTACTGGGCTACCAAGTGAATTGTTCTGCAGCTGCAAAATCAAGTGCCTTAGCTGAGTTAATGCTTTTCATTTCTTTTGCATGTGTCAGCATTAATGGAGACAGGCCTCTATAAAGACTTGCATGTGAAGATGGTGCTGAGCAGACTAGATTCAGTTCTGTGAATGCTTTCTGCATTTTTTTTAAGAACACACAAAGGGAGACTTCAAATCAGGCTGAACTTCAAGCAGAAGTTAATACTATTCTCTTTCTGGTTCAACCACCCACTTTGCTTAAGGTCACTAGTTGAGGCTAATGCTGCACAGAGGGGCTGCAGCAAACTTGGCATCTCCTTGATTAGGCTCCCTGCTGATCTAATGCACATACCAGCTCACTTGCCAAGTCAAATAACACATTTAGTGAATTGGAAATAAGATTTAAGTGAGCCAGTACAATGCGGCTAGCCCTCTCATCTTTTTACCGAATCCTTCTCTTTGTATGTTAGACTGAGAAAACTGCTCTTGTTAGAGGACTTAATCTTCATTTTTTCCTGTAGATTATTTGGAAACAGGTCAATTGACTGTTGGAGCTGCTAACTCCTCCTACCGAAGAAAGAAACCACTTGTGGCATACTGATTGCATCATTTAATTGAAAGACTGTAATTATTGAAAAGAAAATACTTTAGTATAAGGTTCTCTTAGAATGAAAAAAAAATCTATGATTAAATGCAACCCCTTTAAAAATAATGTGTTTATTTCTTTGTCTTCAAATCTCTTATCTCAAGAGGGCTTTGCATTAACTGCTGGTGAGTAGTAATTGAAGGGGTTGATCACGGTACATATATTAATCTCTTGTGGCTGTACTAGAGTAGTTAATTCTTAAATACAGTTAGATATGATAAAGTGACAATTCTATAACACCTTTCATAAAACAAAAGTAAATCACATCACACAGTGCTTGACTTTTAACTATTCTGTATTTCAATGAAGAATATCTGGACTCAAGTTAAAGACTTCACAGTTTATTCTCTGATTTTACTATTTTTATAAGGAGAGAACTTGCAGCGTGAAGTATACTTTGAGATATAGCACAGATTTATCACATACTTAAATGCAATTTATGCTCTAATAATCTGTAACTGTCCCATATCTCTATGCCGGGTGTTCAGGGTTATGATGTGTATTGACTTTTTAATGATCTTCTTATCTCTTGTGGTTATACAGATCTATGTGTGTCTCTTCCTTGTCTAAATCCTGAAATAAGAATGCTTCCTGAGGTACTCTTTGTTCTTTTCTTTCTTTTCTTCTTCTTTTCCTCTTTTTTTTTTTTTTTAAACAAATAGAGGACTACCATAATACAGAGTGGAAAATTGAAAAAGCTGACATTTTTAACATCTCATCAAAGACCGGAGACACTAAGTACTGCATTAATAAGGAAAAATTTATCTGTGACCCACAAATGCAAGATAACATTATTCTTTTCTTCCAGAGTAATGAGCAGGGCACTTGACTTCTAATGAATTAACTTACTACATTTTGCTACATTTTAATCTCCAGTTAGGGATTTTGAGGCATTGGCAAAACATCTTGGGATATTTTTTGTGACCATTGGTGTACTTTCAGCCTAGCTTTTAAAAGCCAAGCAGTTGTTGACTTTGTAGCAGATGTTTGGTGGAAAGTCAGGCAAAGATGTAAAGGCTATGTTTCTCTCTGCAGCACATGCAAGCAAAGTAGCACAGAGGAAACTTGTTCTGCTCTCAGATCCTCCTATGGCTCTGCAAATGAATGGTAGAACACATGATCTCCCATGCCACTGTCCCCAGAAAGAGAAAATGCTGAGTTACTGTCATGTTACTGCCTTCAGAGTTGGGGCAGGAACTAGGTTGTATTCCTCATGAAATTCTTAGTAGGCTTCAGATCAAGTGACAGAAATAAATGTATGGTTAGGAAAAGGAGAGCCTTCTTTGCTACCGAATTATCCACAATCCAAAGTAATATTATCATTCTAAGACTTGATTTTCAGTTTTGTATTAGCTTGACTAACATGAATCAGCAAAGAGCAAACTGAATGGTTCAGGCCTCATGATAGATACTTTAAAAGATTCAGTTAAATTTTTTAGTGTTTTCCAAGATCAAGCATGAAAAAATGTACTGTTTTTTCAGAACCTTAAATATTGCATTGGGAAGATATGTTCTTAACTACTGGAGGAAACATGAAGCACGTTTGAGAACCATCCTGAAATCAGAGAAACATCTCCAGTTACCATTAATAAAATCCTCCAGAAACAGCTCAAACATTTTGCAGCTGAAAAGATGAGGATGCACACACTCAGATAACGATTGGTAGAAGGACAGCTAAATCCTCGCAAAACCATATGCACAATTAGAACATATAAGACTTCTTTGTGTTTAAGTTGTTTCAGTGACCAAGTGTCATGGGCAGAATGGCAACTTCAGATAAAGTTTAATAGAGAAGCCCTCCTGTTGAGGCACAACTGCAGAAAGGACCCTGTTGCTTTCTAAACTCCTTCTCAGAAAGGAGCCTAGGTGTGGCTAGATCCAGTCTTAGCCTCAGACTTTGTCAGTGGTTTATGTCTAAAGGATTGTGTAGGAGTAATTGAAACTTTATACAATGTTATCTCTCAGGATTAAGTGTGGCAAACCAAATATATAAATATAAATTATTTATTCTGATAATGATTAGATAAAATTATCTTAGTCAGAATTATGTACTACACAGTATAGCTGCTGTAACTACTAGTATAGTATAGTACACTATGAAGCAATATTGAGGAAATTATATAAAGTAATTACATTAAAGCTAGCAAAACAAATGAAACACCGATTGATATTACTCAACCATACCAACAACCATAGGAAAATCTCTTTAGTTCAGTCTCAAGGAGTAACCTTGAGGGGTGTCCCCACTCAAGGGAGGAATCTACACACACACATCCAGAAGAGGTATATTAGAAGACCCTACCACTAAAAAGTGGGACTCAGCTATTTTAGTATAAAATGATTGACAGTCAGTCAGGTGTCTCCTGTGTAATCTCAGCACCTTTATGTATGTTAGTAGTAGTATCACTTGTTTGTTCCTGCTTTGATTACTTTACCAAGCTTACCACATCTTCATCTCACGATCAGGATGCTTAACTTTGGGATGGATGAGCCAGACTGATGTCAACAATATTCAACACCGAAAGCAGAATGGCATCCCCTTCTCCATTCACCACTGGCAGCTTTGCCAATTGGGCATTTTTTGAGCTGGTTTACCCCATTCTGGGCAGAGCATCCTGATACATCCAGGGTCAGAAGGATGAAGAAGACATGATGTTATTGGGTAACAGAAGTCTTCCTTACCCACTAGTCTCTGTGGTACTATGTATACAGTTTGGAAAATGGACAAGGAAGGAGAAAGGGTCATGTCATGCTCCAGAGTTGAGTCTGCTGCTACAGAATACTTCTCATGTGATGCTGAGCAAGTCACTTAAACTGCTGCTTCCAAGGAGGCTGCTAATTGTGAAATCCTCCAATATCACTGAGCTTCCTATTCTCTCTGAATGAACGCAGGCAGAAGTTGAGTTTTGGATACATATATATAATATTATAAAAGCAGTAGATTCTGAAAATACATCTGTAGGTATTTTAAGTCCAGCACTTTGAGTTAGAGTGCAGTTTTGGAGATAGAAGCCTGGATGCCTTTGTAGATACACAGAACTGTCAGGCAAGAGTCACTGGCATTTGTAAAACATTCAGATCATTCCGTGGGGAAAATTTCCACACAGAAGTAAAATATGGGTTCACTCTTGAATAACTTGCTGTAAACCAGAATCATAGTTTCCCCTGTTTAATAAGTTATGGTGCCTTTTTTGTATTTTAAGTTCATAAATTTTAACATGTTTTTACATGATTTCTTGTGTTTTCTATAATGCATGTATGTACATAAAACATCTTCTTATTCAGAGAGATGCAATACTTCATACTATCTTTAAGTAAATAAATTAAGGGACAGAAAATATTAGAGTTCAGAGTTTACATTTTCTTTTCTTCTGCCTTCACACACTTTAAACATCTAATCCTTCACTGTTTTGAGAATCCACATAAATATATGCCTCCCTCTTCTTTCTTTTGATAGATGTTAATATATTTTTATTCTCAGCTATCTGGATATATTAGCCCATTATTATTTTTTAATTGCACTGTTATGAAGCCCAGTGGCATTAACATCAAACTCTTCATGGAAAAAGCAAAGTTGAAGGGTTCGCAAGGTACATGGGAGTAATTGACCAAAATATTCACTCCAGTTTCGCAGAAACTCACGTCTTGTTTGTTCCATAATGCCATGCCACAGCACAGCTAACCCAGCTGTAAGGTGTTAGGGCAGTGAAGCATTTTCACTTCACTGTATTCTGTCAGCAGAGGAACATAAAAGCAGCATAATAATGCTTCTCCAGTTAGAGTTTAGTTTCTCCACACTGATGGCTTTCCTCTTGTCTTGCAACTGTATAGAGTGACTCCTACCACATTAAGTTACTAACAACAGACAAGGTTTAATATTGATGGTCTTAAAAGGACCTTCTGCTTTTTGCATTCACTGAGCTACTCATAAAAGGGTAGTATGTGAGCTGAGAGCAGCTGATGTACACGAAGCTGTTGATGAGACTCAGGTGTAAAATAAAAAGACGTTGGTGGGGGGGGGAATCATGACTTAGTGTTTTTCAGGTTTGGATCATTTCATTCCATCTGTCCAAATTCTCACAATACTTTACATCATATTGCTATTACTGTTTTTTTCCCAAGCTATACCTCCTTTCTGTCAGCTGCTGCAGATACTGACTTTAATGATTTCCACTGGGTTTCTGATATGCTGATAAATACAGATGCAGAGTACTGTAAATACATATTACTACTTGTACTGGCAATAGCGTGTTTTGTGTTCAAAAGCAAATCCAGCCATAAAAGAGACCATCAAATTGTTTTCCCCACTATTTTTAAATTAGGCTTTTGTGTGTTTTTCCATTTATCAGGTAGAATTATTTAAAATTTAAATTGTAACTTACTACCAAATTTCACGTAAAAACCAGAAATAACACAACATTGTACAAAGTTCTTTTGTATAAAACAGTAGAATGTAATTTTTTTTTGCCTCTATGTCCTGGTTTTAGCCAGGATGG
>NW_008664202.1:6065-6339 GCF_000695815.1 Acanthisitta chloris | reverse complement strand
AAGCTTCCCTGGTGTGTGGGAGAGCTTCAGTGCTGCCAGCCCAGAGCATGGTGTAAGAGATCTGCACTGGAGTGAGGCCCTTGTTATCTGGGCTACTCAAGATCTTCCTGAAGGAGCACCATTTGGTTTCCAAAATCATAAGCTGGGATCACATACTCTGTGGTCAAGTGCAGGAGCCATTTGTGTGTCTTTGAGAGCGACTTCTTGGATTGAAAGCAGGCAGAGGAAGAATGAGGTTAGAAAGTGGCTGGGGGGGGGGGAGGAGGGGTTTTGT
>NW_008664202.1:698-5759 GCF_000695815.1 Acanthisitta chloris | reverse complement strand
CAGGAGGCTTTTGTCACTCCCAGAGACTGTACTCTACACATGGACCTGCAGAAGAATTGAGGGCAAAGCCTCCCTTTCCTTACCATGGAACAAAAACTGGAGGACACCAGCCCTGGGTGGTGAGGTGTTGGCAGTGAGAAAGTAATTGCTGCTCTTCCCTTCCACAAGGTCACCCTGTGTTCCAACACCGTGGGAGACTACGAGCTGGAGCTGGGAGTGAACATGGGTGATGTTGGTGAGGTAGCGTTGGCGCTGCCCCTCAGAGCCAGGTACCAGCACTTTCCTTGCAGCTGCTTGTCTGTCCTCGTGCATCCTTTGCTCCAGTTCACGCTCTTCAGGGGCAAATGTTCTCCATTCTGTCAGCAGCTCTAATTCCCTTGTGGTCCTCTCTGTGCCTAGATGTGTCGTTCCTCCGCTGCGAGTGCTCCATCCCATCATGACGTTTGGGCAGTGTTATCTCAAGTTCCCTTACGAGAGGACACTGACCCTTGTGAATGACAGTGACCTTCCTGCCTTCTACAGGGTTCTTCCTCAGGTTTGGCATCGCATCCACCACCTCCTCTCCAATGTTATTGAAGGGCTGAGCAGGGGAAAAAGGGTTTGGGATAAGACCTTGCTGGTTTCTAGTCAAACCTAAAGGTTTGCTGAGAACAGGAGTGTAAAACTGAACGTAAACTTCAGGAAACAGTGAAATTAGGATCCTAGCTGAATATCAGCTTTAGGAAACAGTTGAACCTCTTGAGGAAGCAGTTTCTCTTCTCATCTTTGGGGTGTTTCTGTCTGGGAGAGCTTAGAGGGTCATGAGAAGCTGCTGCATAGAGGCTGCCAGCACAGGAGTGGGTGTCTGTGGGTGCAGCAGCTTTTGGAGCCGCTGCGGGTGCAAAGCCCCTCCAAGCCTTGCTTCTGGTTTTGTGCCTTTGCTTTCTCCTGGGGATTTTTCGAAATGTGTGTGTGTTGCTGTTGTGCCAGATATCCCTCTGAAGTTGCTTTTGACTCTGTCCCTTGTAGGAACACCAGGAGGCTGCTGCCGTGCGGTACTCGGCCCCCGAACCCTGTGGGATTCTCAAGGGTCACAGCTCCGTGGAGATCCTGTTGGTCCTGGAAGTTCAACTGGTGGGCAGTCATGAGACCACTCTGGACATTGCTGTGTTTGGGAATGAAGAGCCCCCACTGGTGAGTGTGAGGGCAGATGTGTGCTTTGTGCCACTCATCCGGGTGGGGTGTAAAGGGATTCTTCCAGGGAAAACAGGGATTTGTGCCAGATGGCTGGTGTGGGCAAGGACACAAGGGATTGGTGGCATAAGCAACAGCTCATGCCTGGAGAAGAGGAAGGGTTGAATCCTCATAGGTGGTAATTTCAGTGTCCCACACAGCATAATAGTTCATCTGAGATGAAATCCAGAATAATTTGTCTTATTTAACCTTTCATTGAAAATGCTCTTTGTTTTGGAAGCATCTGTTTTCAATGTCTTATCACCTCTCTGAGCATCCAAATGAAGACATCAGAGGGTTCCTGGGACCCTTCAGCTTTGTGTCACAGAAAGAAGGGCTGACATTTGAAAAGCAGCTGCAGGGATTTGAAAGTTTTCTTAAAACAAATGGAAGTGGTGATGCTAAATCCCCTGGGTGGCACCAAACATCTCAGCCCAGGCTGTTGTGGCTGTGCATGTAAACCAGTCAAGAGCAAGGGCAGGCAGTGCAGGCTGTGCAGGGGAGCCTGAAATTTGGCAGAACAGTGCTCATAACTTGCCTTAAAGAGGAGGGTTTCTCCCCACTAGAAGAACCAGTTGTCTCCCTGTCAACCTGCTTTTAACTCCAGATTTTTTGCAAAGCTTTTACCGTTGGGCCCACAATTTATAGCTGGAAAGTTTCCCTTAATCTTTCTTTATTTGGAGGTGAATATGTCAACTTTTTACCCCAAAGGTGAGCATTTCAGCTGGAGAATGGTGGCTGTCCCTGAGGAAATGACTTGTGTAGGGTTGAGCCATTTAAGCTTTTGTAACTTTTCCTGTTGTGGCTTTTAATAAAAACTTTCTTCCCTGCTTTCTGTAACAGAAAATTCATCTACTGACCACTGGACAAGGACCCCATGTCTTCATATACCCGAGCAGGGTAAACTTTGGGAAAGTCCAAGTGTTACAAGAGGCTTCCCAAACTGTCCACCTCTGCAATCAGAGCCTGATCCCTGCAGTCTTCTCAGCAGAGGTGGTAAGTGTCTGTGGGGCTGTTTTCCAGTGAAAATGTCCTTGGGTTGGGCAGAACTGGGTTAATGAAGTCAGTCTGTTAAAGGAGGGTAAAATACAGGTTGTATAAGGTCTTGGGAGTGTTGCTGCTGCCATACCCTGTCCCTTAGATTTAGGGAAATAAAGCCTTTATGATTTTTATCCTCCTCTCTTCTGCCCTTCCTTTTCTTGCACCCCACAAGAGGCCAGGGCCCATGGTTTCCATCTTCAATGCATGTTTGACTTGTCTTACAGGCTCACAAATGGCCATACTGGAGTATTGAACCCAGTAATGGAGTGATCCCCCCCAGATCGAAGACATCTGTGAATGTGACAGTCAAATTATATGACACGAGGGAAATAGAGACTGACTTGAGGGTGTCAATTGAGAACAGTGATATGAGCATCGTCTCTGTCCGGGCCGTGGGCATTGGCTCCACAATTGTCCTTGACAAGCCATTTCCTCCGGAGCTCAATTTGGGCCTGCACTTCTGGTAAGATATCTCTCAGCTCCTGCCTCTCCCATGGGCTCAGCAAGGACCAGTTTTGCTGTAGTCCTTCAGGCTAGGTCTTCTTCAGTGCTCCAGGTCCCAGCTCTGTTTCCCTGAAGCCAGAGATTCCTTTAGAAACATTTGGTGGCCACATGAAGAGCTGGAAATGAAGATGGTTTCCAAGCTATTAATACCTCAGATTTCTCCTTATTAAGAGCACAGGGCAAGAGCAGCTCCCTTGACATTTTCCATCTCTGCTTCTCTCCTAGCTGCATTCCCTGCCGCTACAACTTCAAAGTGACAAACGAAGGACAACGTACCAATCGCCTGTACTGGACCACAGAAGATCTCAGCACCTCTCAGCAGAGGGATCATCACCCTGGAAATGCTTCTCCAAGCCCCAAACCTGCCAGTTCTGTGTTTAAGGTGGTGCCATCATACGTGGAATTGAAGGCAGGCCGGAGTATGGAGCTGGTGCTGGAGGGCTTCTCCAGCATTCCTCAGGTGAGGTCCCCACCAAGGGCTGAGCCTTCCCCATCAGATCCTCTCCACTGGGGCTTCTTCCACAGCCTTGACATTGGCCTGGGAAAATGAGCAAGTGCCTTCAAGAAACTGTTTGAAGGCCACAGGTTTCCATGGCAGAGCTAGTTGCTTTCCTTGCTGGCCACCATCAGTAGGGAAGGCTTTTTTGTGTTTTCATAGCTACCAAGCCCCAATGCTAATCCTCAGATACAGGCTGAAGGAAATACTGCTCCTTCAGAGCAAACAGGAGGTCACCAGTGCTATGTGCTGAGGCAAAAAGGAAGGGCAGAGAAAATCAGTTACACCTAGACTAAGAACCCAGGCAGAAAGTGACTTCACCAAGTGCCAAGTGGTTTATCTGGGGGAAGCAGGGAGTAAAACCAAAGCCCTGTGAAGGGAGGGAGAGTGTGGGAGCAGCATCACTTTTCCTCTGCAGACAAACATGGGCAGAGGGCTGGTCTAGCCCTGAGTCCTGGAGGAGGAAAACACAGTGTGCCAGCTCTGATGATCAGTGTGATGTGCATCCACGTGGCAAGCTGTTCCCAGGGATCATTACAATTGACAGCTTGACTTTTGTCAGTATTCCCATAGCCACTTGTCCCAGTCTCTCAGCTAACCCTGGTGTCTCAAGGGCAGTCAGGTCGTGCAGCATCCTTGGAGGGCAGCTCAGAGTGATTTTATTGGGGCCACAGGGTGTTCTCCTCCGTGGACCCTTCTTTCCAGGGGATATGTAACTCTGTAGAGAAGCTGCCAGGCAAGCCTAGTGTGCATTCTCTGGCTGCAGGACCCCTGGGCACAGATGTGGAAGTGAATATGAAATGTCTCTGCCTGAAGCTCCTGCTGATACTGGTGTTTTTGAAAGGGTTGCCTTGGTGGGAGCTTGAGGAAGACTTGCTCAGTCACCTGTGCTGGGGCTGTCTGAGCCCAGAGGTTCTGCTGTAGAGGGGAAAAAGGTTCTAGAAAGGAAATAGAGTGATCAGGGTACTGGTGAGGATGACTTGTCTAGAAATCCAAAAGGGCATCTGTGAGCTCAGCTGTGGCTGCCTGGCTCCTGCAGTCAGAGCCAAGACCCCAGGAATGGGCATTCCACCTTCCTTGGGTCTGGAGAGCTTCATAGTCTTCAGGCTGCTCAGCAGCCCAACTCATGGCATGTGCAACAGAGGGGATTGTGAAGTTTGTAGGCTCTGGGGAGGAGTTGGGTTGTGGTGTTGTATCAGAGGGAGGCGTGAGAAACTAGGGAGCCATTTAGGGAAGCTAAACCATGAGAAATCAGGAAAAAGTCTTGAGCATGCAGCTTAAGCAGAGGGTTCTCCTGTGAGGTGCAAGACGTCTCTTTTCCTGAGGAGATTTGTTTTAAAACCAGCCCTAGGAGAGCACAGGACATCCTAGGAACAAGTGATCCCCTCCTTACCTGAAGGCAGGCTGGTTATTTGGGTTTTTTTTGTATGGATTCTTTCCCACCAGCTTCCAGGAGAGGGTTTGCTGGCACTGGACCTTGCATCACCTGCTTCCCTTAATGTTTTGTTTTAGTTTGGTTTATTCTGGTTATTTGAATCAGTTCCTACAGCTTTCTGTAAGCATTATGCTTGGCAGTGGCACAAACCCAAACCATAATCATTTGGAGCAGGTATTTGACTCCTGAGTGCTTTTTGTGGCTGTTGGGGTGCAGCATTACAGACATTGGGGTGCAGAGCAAATAGGCTGCAGCCCAGAAAGGTAAGGGTCTGTAGAGGAGAGCAGGGACTGTGGCAGGAACAGGGCCCAGGGGTGGGCAGTGAGGCACTGGGGGCTGTTTGCTGGGTGCCCCGGCAGCACCCAACGGGGGG
>NW_008664202.1:0-659 GCF_000695815.1 Acanthisitta chloris | reverse complement strand
GTCACACCGCTGTGGGGACAGAGACCACGAAGAGCCAGATAATTCAAACAGAGGTCACCTGTGATTTCTTTTCTCCCACTGTGGAATTATCATCCGAAAAGATCAGTTTCCATGTGAAGAAGGTAAGTCTCTGGATTGCATCCTGGCATTGAACAGTGTGGGTGATGGCTCAGAGCCTGTGATGGGTATGTGCTTGTGTTAAAGCCCCTCCTCAGCCTTCCTGAGGCACTTTGTAAAGTAAGTGAGGATGCTGTTAGGGATGAGACTGGTTTGTGAACTTTCCTGAAGTAAAACTGTGGCTCCAGTTGCTCCCTTAAGGGGGATCATGACCACTTGTAGAGAAATGCCAGGTTCTGTGCTCGGTATCAAGGGAGGGTTTTGAGGATCCTCCAGGGCACAGTGATGTCCCCTGGAAGAGAGAAAGGGTAGAAACAAATAGTAAAGAGAGATGTGTGCATTTCTGGGGTTGCAAAACGTGAAATGCATCAGAAGAGGAAGGAGGTCTATGGACACTTAAGGTTGGTTTTGCTTGTCTCCTGTTTCTGTAGAAACTCGAGTCTGCCCTGACTCCAGAGTACAAACCTCTGTCTCTGAAAAGCACCTGCCCTCTGCCATTCAGCATTGTGCTGAACTTGGAGCAGCCTTTCCTAATCTGCACT
>NW_008664201.1:61569-62736 GCF_000695815.1 Acanthisitta chloris | reverse complement strand
ATAGATATAGATATAGATATAGATAGAGATATATAGATATAGATAGATAGGGAGTAACTCAGCTGGGCAGATGGCAGGGGTAAGTTGTCCTTGAGGATGAGACAAACAAGTTTGAGAGTGTTGAGCCTGGAGAAGAGGAGGCTCAGGGGAGACCTTCTCACCCTCTGCAACTCCCTGACAGGAGGTTGGAGTCAGGTGGGGGTTGGTCTCTTCTCCCAGGCAACCAACAGCAGGACAAGAGGGCACAGACTCAAGCTCTGTCAGGGTAGGGTTAGGTTGGATATTAGGATGAGATTTTTTACAGAGAGAGTGATCAGGTATTGGAATGGACTGCCCAGGGAGGTGGTGGATTCCCCATCCCTGGAGGTTTTCAAGGTGAGACTGGATGTGGCACTTAGTGCCATGGCCTAGTGACCATGGTAGGGTTGGACTTGATGATCTTTGAGGTCTTTTCCAACCCAGTTCATCCTATGATTCTGTCATTCTAAGTTCATTAGTACCTTCTAAATGGACTACATGTCTGTGATATTCAAGTCCTTCTCTGGGATTCTCCACGTTCCTGTGACTGTAGGAAAGATTCTTGCACATATTGAGGAAGGAGTTGTGTGATTCAACAGAGTGTTTTTCTCCTTAATTCCTAAGATATTTTTTTCCTCCTGAGTTGGCATGTGTCTGATTTTTAGTGGGCTTAAAATTGCTCTCCTTTAAAGGTTCATTTGGTCAACAGCCCCTGCAATGTACACCAACTGTAAAGTGTTCATTGTGACTAATGGCCTCTTTCCAGCCACCTAAAATAGTGCTGCTTTTTCTGTCCACGTCTGTGAATCCTGCTGAGGATTTTGGAAAGCCAGCCACTAGGCATAGATATAAATTCCTATTCCACAGTGAAAATCCCATTGGTATCTTCAAGCTAGACTGTGTTTCCATGTGTCTATGTCTAATAAATAGAAATAGTTTTCTGATTTATACAAATAGTTTTAGTTCTAATATTCAGATTTTTTTCCTTTAAAAAGAGGAAAAATAAGGTGAAACCTAAAATCTAGTAGCTGATTTTTGAAAGGGTTGATAAGTGCTAGTGTGAGAAAGTAAATTAGAAAATACCATCCACGATAAAAATTATTTATTTCCCAAACTCCTAATCAGTGAATTATTATTTATTATTTGGAT
>NW_008664201.1:50867-61537 GCF_000695815.1 Acanthisitta chloris | reverse complement strand
CTGAATAATTGATGCATTGCAAGCAATGGGACAAAAAGGGAGAGCATATCCAGAGCTACCCATCTGTGTAAAAGATGAAAGGAAGTTACTGAATGAGCTGAGGAGGGTACAAGAAAACAAGGAGATGCTGTGGTTCACCATGATAGGCAGTGATCTCTAACATGCCAACAGCATTACCCTTGTGAAGCTTTTGTGGGCATCACACCAAGGAAATGCTTGGAGGAGTGAGTAAAGCAACATAATTCTTCCAAGAGCCAATGGGCAGCATGAGAAACAGCTTGAAAAAAAGCTTGATTTAAACTCAAACAGATGGGCAATGGATGTTCTTAGTCGCTGTTAGAGGTGAGCACAGCCTTCCAGTGCAGAATGAGAGAGGAGGAGACACAGGAGGACAGACTGCAGGAGAGGCTGAGAGCAATAAAATGTGGCAGGCATTACATTTCCATACTTCTTATGTGACAGTATGAAGTCAGAATTCATTAAAGCCTTTTTATAGGTACAGTAGCAACACCATATGGAATATTTCTGTCTGGCTGTGGCCACATGATAGTCTCTGAAGAATACCACGTGCATTCAGTATAAAGTCTGTGTACTGAAACTCTAGATGTGTGTGGAAGGGATCTACACACAGAATTCAATTTATCCAGTGCACAAGTGGTTATTTTCTGAGAGAGGCTATAGTGGGTTGACCTTGGCCACCTGCTGGATGCCACCCTAGTCACTGCCTTGCTCCCCTACCTCCATGGGATAGGAGAAAGAAAGAGCTAAAGCTCATGGAGTGAAATAGAGAGAGGGAGGGTCACTCACCAGTTACCATTGCAGCAAAGTTCATTAAGCAAGAACAAACAGACCACGTTCTGGCTGTCTTATTAATAGAATTCTGCAACTCAAAAAGATACTTGTGTTTCATGTGCTGCTCCTTAACACAATGTGTGAAGCCCAACCTGTGGGAGATACCCACTTCCATCCCCATCTCCAAAAGCTCCTTTCCAAATGCCTGTTCCAGGGAGGCAGGAAGGAGGAGGAGGCTGTGTTGTCATTACACTGTCTGTGTTAGCTGTGGTAGATCCCATTGGTGAATTAACCTCTTCAGTCTGCACAGAACTTAACAGTGTGGAGGAGCAGCCTTGGCTGCAAACTCCTGGTCTGAATTTCATATTTCTAAATAGACAAAACCCTGCCTGCCTAAACATCTATAAACTCAGGAATGCAAATAAACCAAAATTCTGTGGTGGTTTTGTTGCTACCATTGTTGATAAATATCATAATACTCTAATTCTTCCAAACCAGTGAGCGTTTGCAGCTCTTCATTTCAAAGCCCATTTCAAAGCATAAGATATAATAAGAACACTGATGCAAGTCTTGGTGCAGATTGCAGATCTGGGGCTGAAACCATTTCCATTTTCAGTTCAGCTAATTGGTTTCCAATTGCCTCTTTCATTTCACTGCACCCAAATGCTCATTTTCAAATCTGGGAGCAACTGCATTACTAACTCTACAAAACAGAAATATTTTTGCTTGGCTTGTTGATTATATGAAGGATTTTTCTGGTTTCAGTAAACTTTGAGCTGCATATGACTCTGATACCTGGAATTATTACTTGATTTGCATTACTCCTACAAAATGTAAACTTAAATGGTTCCAACTGGTTCCTACTCTACTGTTGTAGTCATGCCATAAATTAATTCATCGCTCGAAATTAGCATTAAGAGAGGGCAAATACCTGATGTCAGGAATGGTTTAGATTTAAAAGAAGTTCACATGGAGAAATGATGCAGGTTTTGCAGGCTGTCCATACCTATGTGTCACACACATAGACCTCCCACACACGTGTTTGATGTGTGTCTTTTAATCAGGTCTCCCTTGCCAGCCCAGAATAAGAATTTATAGATTGGTTACGGTAGACTATGGACATTTTCATTTCTTTCTTAAGTGTTTGCATGCTAAGGAAGACTTGTTCTTTGGACAAGAGGTGTACCCCACTGTCCATGTTTTCAGTTTGCCAGGCTGAGGTTGTCTATGCCCATCCTTCCTGAGGTGCTGCAGGTCTACTCACACCACTGAGTTGTGTGTGAACTTCAAGGGTTCATACTTCTTAAACCAGCAAGCTACTGACTCCAATTCAATAACATCAGGGAAGATAAAATGCTTCAATTAAGCCTGATGTATTTAATGTAGAAACAAAGCTGAGCACTGGTAACATCTGAGGTAGTATTAATCACAAAAATAAGAACAGCACTGATACAGTTGATGAATTGAAGATTGTTAATGCTTCCCCAAAGAAACTTTAACATTTTTGCCTGATTTGTGATGATCTCCTCCTTCAAGTTCATATTCCAGTTTTCTCTTTTGCTTACCTACTTGGAGAGTGTGTGAAGAGTGTTTATATTTATTTAGTGCTTGGAAGAATTAATGCTGGTTCACAGCTCTTAAAGATAATTACACTTTAAAATCAGCTAAGTTTTATTTCTTCTGTCTAATAGGTTAGATGGCAGCAATACTAAAATTGCCATGGTCTTTCCTATCTCCTCTTCTCTGAGCTGGCCATGTTCCTTACGAAGAAGCCTTTGGGAAAATGTTAACCAGCTAAATTTCATTGTTCAAGGCAGAATACATCATGTACAGTGCATTAAATTCAGTCTTTTTCCACTTATCTTATGTAACAGCGTTATGGAAATCTGGATAAGATCTGAATATGCTAATCCAAATATATATATCTCCAAATATATATACTCTTTGCACATTTTCACTTGTGGATTATTTTTATGTTTCCTTTTTTTGTCAGGTAATACTTTTACAATAAAGATTTAAAAATTTTTTGCTAAAGCTATTTAGGTTCCTAACATCTGAGCAGACTTTGATGTACTTATATCTTTAGATCTCATAATTACATCTAGCCTGTTGTTATAAAGAAAAATAGCAACAGTTCTGAAAAATTGAATGACATTCACAAACGCTCAGATGACTAGAGAAGTATGTTAAAAGGATTGGGAGGGAGCTCGATGTATTTTTTTTAAGAAGACAAGGATCTGAGAGGGTGATTATAATCTATGTGTATCTTTTCAAGGAGTGGAAAACTGGTGATGACAAAGAAATGGTCTCCCCCAAACTGGAGATTGAAGGTAGACTTCAGACTTGAATCAGGTTGCTTTTCTGAACAGAGGGAACAACTCACTAATCACAGGAGCACATGAAGGGTGTTGGATTTACCAGTACTCAGCTTCTAATGTTTTTCCAGAAGTTGTTCCTGTGTGAACATGAGGAGAGGCTGAGGGAGCTGGGGGTGTTGAGCCTGGAGAAGAGGAGGCTCAGGGGAGACCTTCTCACCCTCTGCAAGTCCCTGACAGGAGGTTGGAGTCAGGTGGGGGTTGGTCTCTTCTCCCAGGCACCCAGCAGCAGGACAAGAGGGCACCGACTCAAGCTCTGCCAGGGGTGGGTTAGGTCAGAGATTAGGAAGAGATTTTTTACAGAGAGAGTGATCAGACATTGGAATGTGGTGCCCAGGGAGGTGGTGGATTCCCCATCCCTGGAGGTTTTCAAGGTGAGACTGGATGTGGCACTTAGTGCCATGGTCTAGTGACCACGGTAGGGTTGGTCTTGATGATCTTGGAGGTCTCTTCCAACCTGGTTGATTCTATGATTCTATGAAATTGGAGAAATCTTGTGGTGTATCTTGTAGAGGTCACACTGCAAGTTCTGAGAAAATCTATTTTCTCTCTGAGTTACTGCTAAGTGGGTGGATGTGTTAGAGGTGGTGCAACCTGTAGGCATGAGAGTGTGATCTCTGAATGAGAATATTTGGTTGAACTGGTGTCAGGTCTCCTTAGAGGTGTGATTGTTCTCTGAACTTAAATGTTTTGCTAATACTCCTAATGCCCTAAGTCCTTTATGTGTTATAGGCAGACTGGCAGGAACAGTCACTGCTACATCATGAGAAGGTGGTAAAGTTTTGTTAGAAGGATGAAGTGTATTTCTGTTCTCCTTCTCATTACTAACTAATGATGTTGGTGGCAAATCATTGTAGCCAGCATACATAGGTAATCATTTTTCAAAGTGACAAGCTTTTCTGCTCCACTCTCAGGCACATGATTCATCCCATTGCATGACTTAGATTGAAAATGAGAGTGCTACAGTTTGCATTTTTTTCAATGCAAGCTTAATGCCATAGGCTGAGTTTTCCAGAGGAGGTTAAAAAAAGTCAATGCTTATTGATGGTAAGAATTGTGCCTATTGTATGTCAAGACCTTTGTAAATACAGATTTGATTTATTAATTCTGTTTCATTTTCCTTCTAAATTGATATCTCCCTTCTATACAAGTCTGCAGTGATCAAGGAGAAGGATGTAGGATTCCTTTAAATTTTTTTCATTCATGCCTCATTGGAGTTAGCATAATATTGGAAGAATATTACAAAGATTCAGACTCTCAGTTGGTTATTGATTCCACGCTACGCAATTTAAAAATTATTGTTACTCTGCATTTAATCGTTGGTGAAAGCAATCTGGAGATTGGGAAGAATAAAGTTGGAATATGTGCTGGTTTGGGCTGAAGTGGAGTTAACTTTCTTCACAGTGGCTAGTATGGGGCTATGCTGAGGATGTGTGTAGGGCACAGAGGTGATAATGCAGAGATGTTTTTGTTATTGCTGAGCAGAGCTCACACAGAGCCAAGGCCTTTGCTGCTTCCCACACTGCCACACTGGCAAGGAAGTTGGGGGTACATGGAATACTGGGAGGAGACACAGCTGGGACAGGTGACCCAAACTGACCCAAGGGATATTCCATACCATAGGACATCATGCTCAGTATATAAGGTGGGAGGAAGAAGGAGGAAGGGGGGACATCTGGAGTGATGGTGTTTGTCTTCCCAAGGAACCATTATGTGTGATGGTCCCTGCTCTCCTGGAGATGCTGAACACCTCCTGCCCGTGGGAAGCAGTGAATTAATTCCTTGTTTTGCTTTGCTTGTGTGTGTGTCTTTTGATTTCCCTATTAAACTCTCTTTATCTCAACCCATGAGTTTTTGTAGCTTTTACCCTTCTGATTCTCTCCCCCATCCCATTGGTGGAGTGTGTGAGTGGTTCTGGGTTGCTGCTGGGGTTAAACCACAACAGAATAATAAATGCATAAAAGGAAATGGTGGCAATTTAAGTCACAGTTTCCTGTTGTTGCAAGTGGATAACCACTCAGAAACAGAAATGTCCCTTTTGGATGTAAAGAGCTTGAGGGTTCTTCTTGGTTGCCATCAGTGTTCTTGATAGGTTTGAATGTGAATAAAAGCAACTGCAGCCTTCAGGAGCAGCACTTCTGTCTCTCATATGGGATCTGTCTTTTGTAAATAGAAACCTATAGCAGTGACACCATGTGCAAATATATCCATATTTGTGAGTGCCTGTGAATGTAGTTTGAAATTTTTTGGTCTGTGGATTTAATACTGCTATTTACAATTATATTAAATGTGAAAATTGTTACTGACCAATGAATCATAGTGGAATACCTATTTACCAGTCTTTACTGATCAGTGGTATGTGAAATACTGTGTTTTTCATACATAGTGTGGTCCATTCTGAGAATATCTCAGGTACCACTATGTTGCAAACTCCAATATTGACTTCTAATAAACATTTCAAAAAAATTTATGACCGTATTTCTACCTTCAAATCCCACATCTGGGCTAACTGTGATACCATGGAGTTTTAAACAAGAAATACCAACTGCACTCCAGGGACAAAAGGTTGACAAGTGGTGAGTGGCTTCCAGCCTTACTGGAGAAGGGAAAATAATCTCTTTGTAGAGATACAGAGAAAAGAAAGAAAAGTTCGATCTGTTTTTTAGCAACTCCTTCTCTTTTTCAATCCCTAATTAATTTCAGCAGTTCTTAGCCTCTTACAAACCTCTTTTTTATATATAATTATATATTTGCCTCATAGTCCAAGTAGAATGGTGAACCCAACAGTAGGAGCTAATAATCATGTATATTAGAAGATATACACTGAAATTGAAATTGATCTTTCTGGAGGGAAAATATCTTTGCTTCTAAGTGCTAAGTCATACTGATCAGCATGGGTTTATTGCATTATTTCAACAGTGGAGATAATTAAATGAATGATGGCTAAAAGAGGACATTTATATGACATTCAATTATTTAACGATGTAAACTGTCGAAGTTTTTTATTCCAAGACTCTAAAAGCTGAATTTCTAACTCAACCTAGTGAAGTCATTGAAATTGAATTTTCCATTAGCTTTAATGACTTTTTTCAACAGTTGTTGTATGGGTCATCTGCAAAATGCAGTAATTAAAGCACTCGAGGTAATTAGAAGTTATGGAAAATAAATGAAGCTGAGTTTGAGCATAATGTGTGTCTTTATGCCACAGGACTAGAGCGAAGGCAGGTCTGTATGTTCTGTCTTCAGTTACCATTCTTTCCTTTTTCAGTGGTGGAAGCCACTGGGAAATAATGTCTCAGAAATTATGGTTGCTGTCCACCAGTTCTGTGGTTTTGTTGAGGTGTTTTTTTTCTAGTAAAATTTTATTTTCTACTATCAAAAGTGTGTTTTTGTGCCAGATGAGGCTCTTTCTCAGCCTTGGACATTCTGTATATACACTTCATACACATAGTCCCAAACAGTTTGACTGCTAATAGTTGCATGAAAAAGACTCGATACCCATTTTTAACTTGAACCTTCACCTTTCCTCACTGTTCAGTCTTGATTTTAAAGGGTATAGTTATCAGAGTATGGTGTAAAGCACCTTTCCTTAAGGAAATTGGTGTATATCCTTTGATTCAACAGTTTTCTGTGATTGAGGTTAATTATTGATTCTTAGTATGTGTTTGATTTTGACCCCCAATGATTTATTGTGTTTACAACCCTTAGTATTGGAGGACAGGCCAGTGAGCAGGGTGCTAGACTAAGAGTCTAGACACCTTGTTTTCCACATTTTTCTCTGCCCAACTGAAGGAACACAGCTTTCTATGCCTGTAAAAGAGAAGCACATCTTCCCCTTGGGGTATTTTGAGTCTGGCAATGGAGAAAAAAAATTAAAAATTTGTAAGGCCTTTTTATTGTTATTTTACTTCAGACTTTACTGGGAAGCAGTGCACCTAACTTAGTTTCTTAAATGTACTCTTAGGTGGATTTTGGTCTCTGTCATTCATTTGTTTTGAGTAGCAACAGTCACTTAGTAGTATGTTCCTTGCTTTGTGTGCATAGCCATAAAGATCTTCTACAGGGGAGATGATCCTGCACAGCTGTGCTTCTCCTATACCTCAGTGACTTACTGAACAGTTTTAAGTAGGGATGGTCATAATTTGTGTGTGTTAAAAGCCTTTCAACATAGTGTCAACGTGCCCATCAAGTGATCAAAATTGAGGACAGCATCCTGCTAGAATAACTAACTCTTACTGTTTCTGTGCAAAGTATCCATTTCAAGTAGAGTGGCAGAAGGAAGGGACAAGAGGCTGTTTCTGGTATTTTTGGCTGTTGGCCTGTTTGAGTTCTGCAGCAGAGGCCCAGAAATGAACTATGCATTGAGGTGATAAGGTAACCAGATTATCCTGTTTGAAGATGCTTTGAGGCCCATAATGTGCAAACTGTTCCCTTTCAAGGGTTAAGTGTGAAATGAAAACATATGTAACATGCTTGTTGGATAGACTAGAGAAAGCTAAATGCAGTTGAGATTTTTTTTGTTTAATTTTCTTTCTAACATCTTGAAAACCGGATGAGATCCATCTGATTTGTTTCAGTAGTATGCAGAATTTAAAAGTGTCTTAGCTTTGGGGGGAGGTCCTCAGGAAATACAGTTATTGTTTTGGTTTTTTCCTGGGTTTTGAATAATCTGTTAAAGTCACAGGTCCTTGTTGACTAATCCCAAAATGTGAAGCAGAATTGTAATTTCTTGGATATCCCTCTAATTTTTGCTCATGTTTTTACAAAGCACTCTAGTCTCAAGGAAGGGTATTATTGATATTGCAGGTTTTAATTTTTTTCATACTATTTGGCTTCCAGAATCAGTGCAAGTTCTTTCCTGTTTTGAATTCATAGTAAGGGGTTTAAAGTTTGCAGATGTTGCAGTTTTGGAAGCAGACCAGACTAGAGCTACAAACTTGATTTTATACCCTATAAGGATAAAGAGATTGGAGAGTTTTTAACCAAGAATACTTCACTAACAGATTGGGTTTCTCTTCAGAGAAAGCTGCCAATTAAAAAAAAAACCAAACCAAACCAACTCCCTGCAATAGTTAGTTATGTATTTTGGTTCTGAATGGCAAAAGCCATGGGCCCAAGTCATGTTCCTGTTGAAATTAAGAGGATCTGCCCTTCCTCAGCCTGTGACATTGTGGCTGGGAGAAGCTTTCACTCTGCCAGTGTGTCACTCAGCCCCCAGGAGCAGCTCTGAAGGTCTGACTCAGAATCTACCTCAGGCAAGAGTAAATGGAGACCTTGCCTGAGGAACAACTGACTATTCCATATAGGAATCCCTAGGATATAATGTGATTTGTAGTAAATGAAGGGAATTTGATTCCTCATAAAGTGCTGACACACAATTCCCGTTGGGTCATCCTGGGAGAATTTATTTCTTCCTGTCTGATCTTATCTGCAGACCTGTAAAAGTCCTGCTTTGTGCCACTGGCAAGCTGAGGGGCTGATTGCCATCTTCTCTCTGCTGTTGGGGAAGGAATACTTTGGTGAAATGGAACATTCATTAAAACACTTTATTGTGAACCTCAGTGGCATTTCAGAAAACTGAAAAACTTTTAGGAAATGGGTAAAGTTACAGCAAATTACCATTTGCCTTATGTTTCATAGGTGTTTTGTGAAGAAACTTTCAAAATGCTTAGTACCATTTTCCAGCCCTCTGTAGGAAGACGTGAGGTTTTGTTAAATGCCAGGTTTCTCAGGACCAAGGCAGAAGAATTGCAAGAGTGTGTTGCTCAATTTTTGTTCCTTCCCCTTCCACAATACCAGAAGATGAAGCTCTTTGCTTTCCTTCTGAAGGATCTGGTGCAGATGTAGTGCTGGACTAGATGAGTCTTGTCTGCAATTTAGATTCTGATTTCCACAAACATGAACTTCTATGAAATTGTATTACTGATGTATATGAGTAACTTCTGCCAAATAATCCTACCCTTATGATGCTTTAAAAATGCATAGTGACCTTAACATATATTTTTTAAATTTAGAACTATTGACTACTCCTATCATAGCAGGTAGGAGAAAGAATAAAACACAATTCCTTCCACTTGAAGACACTAGAATGTAGTGGAGATGGATCACAGCTGTCAGCAGCTGAAGGTTGCAGACCTTGGTAAGGAATCCAAGAAAGGATCAGTATTGTTTACCAAACCTGTCCAATATTTTGAGTCTTCTAGACTCCTCCAGTGCCTAATGTACACTCCAGTTTGGTGGTAATAGCTTTGACCATAGTAGTCTCTATTGATGTCCTGAAACGATGGATTCCTTTCAACAGAGGATGTAAAGATATGTGAAATTTCAGGTTTCTGAGTTCTGTTATTGGGGAAATTGTAACATCTTCCTATCTTGATAGAAGAAATTTTAAAGAACTAGCTGAAAGCTCCAGTAGAGCTGTTTTTTTCTAGATAATGATGGGTTCAAATCTACCTTGCAGCCTAGAGCCCCTTTGAATTTTTTGAACTATATTGCTATTAGGGAGGAAAAAAAAAAAGAGTTTAAGTAGCCTCATGGCACATTTCCCCAGTGGAGACTGCCTTGAGCAACCTGCCTTTGTCTAAATCATGAACTTAATTCACCACTGAGTAGCAAGCAGTTGCCAAAGCAGAGCTCAATCAAGCAAGGGCAAGAAGTGTGTATCAGAGTGCTTTCCCAGCTCCTCTCCATGAGGTCACTGCATCTGTGCTCCAAAGGATGGATAACAAGACAGTTTTGTGAAAATCTGCTAAAAGTTATTTTGGGTAGAAAAAAAATAAATCTATCCCAAATCTCTTCTGTTACTGTGCCCATAGTTGAAAGAGGTTTTTGGCCACTAGTTTCTCAGATAAAGAAGTTTGAGGTTTAATTGGAACCTCAGTTCTTTGGGATGATTTTCTCCTATGTAAGTGCAAACTGTCAAATGTCAATGTTTGAAGTGTTTGACATCTGAAGACTCTGTTTTCACTTGATATTTGGAACTGCCTTTGAGCAAAGGGTAGTATTGCATTCCCTTTTAAATATATAGATTTAGATATGTAGGTTCTTAATTTGCAGGGTAAATTCACTCCATAGTTATGATTGTGTTAAATCTATCTGCTAAATAATTGTGCTTGCTTTCAGACTATTCCTTAGAAAGATTGTTTTGGTTTACTGAGAGAATGGTGATCAAATTTGTGACTGTGTTCTCCATAGCGACATCAATTATTCCAATAAAGGCCAAATAAAAAGAGCTATTTACTTGTTTTCTCAGACAAAGACTTGCTGGGACTTTCAAGTAGCTCAGATGTCTGTCTCACAGCAAGTCTCTGTAACATAATGAATTCTCGTGCTGCCTTCACATATGTACCCACAGTGTTCATTAGAGAGGTCCATGAAAAGGCAATTGTTGTTGCCCTAGAGACTAGCTTGCTATCATGTTTTTTTAGACTGTTTCCCCAAATAATGCAGTTCCATGCAATGGAACTTAAAATAGGAATCAACAGTGCTGAAAACGGTTTTGGT
>NW_008664201.1:46563-50852 GCF_000695815.1 Acanthisitta chloris | reverse complement strand
TTCTTTGGGCTGCTGGACTGAAATAAATTTGTTTCTGTTGAATGTGAAAAATGAGGAAGCTTCCTGCTGTTTATTTTGCAGGAGCAAAGGTTGTTGTTGTCTTTCTGTTTGAGTTTATAGTGTCCTTATACAGAACAGAGAGACACGAAGGGGAAGGGTTTTGAAAGGATGGAGAGATGTACATTTCTGCTGATCCAAGGCAATTCTGTTCTGAATAAAAAGTGGGAATAGAGGTCTCATCCTATGCATGTGCCAAGTGGCTACTGAAGACTTGAGGGTAAGACAAGATCACCTCTCTGATTCCCTCTGGCTCTGCTAAGTTATCATTCTTGATCCATTTATTGCACAGCTGATGATTGCTTGGCATCAAAGTTAAACAAGTGAAATTTCTCTTTTAAAAACTATTAGGAGAGTCATAATTAACATGGGTTTTGTTTAGATTCTTTTTTTTTTCCTAAGAAACTTCATTTTCATTGTCTGTCTCATACTCTGACCATGATTTCCCTTGGCCTAAACCAAGGCAAATGATCTCCCCAATTTAATATTTTCCTTTGATTAAATTTGTGTAACTCATGCTGAGAGTAGTAATGTGCTTCATAGGGTTTTTTTCTTTATCTGTACCACTCAAAGGTCTCCATGAAGAGGCAGTTGGAGGCTGAGGTATCATAGTTGTATCAGTGGCTTTAGATCTGCTCTGGAGCCTGCTGATGGATGATGGAACTCATTTTTCAGTCATGCATTGCTTATTGCTGTTAATTGCCTAATCCACAGTATCTTGGGTATCATTATTATCTGGAAGTAGGAGGTGAAAAGTTGAAGCAAACAGCAGCACATAAGGCCTGACTCTTCTCAGGCCTGACTCTTCTCAGAAGTCTGATAGTCTAATGATACAAATGAAACAAAGTTTATAAGAAGAGGTCATCTCTCTGCAAACCCTTAATTCTCATTAATATGCATTCCTGTTCCCTCTACTATAGAAACATAATCATGAACTCAAATGGCTGTTCCCATTGAGCTTTGTCACCTCAGGCTTTACAGTGTTATTTCATGTTGGTTCTCATTTAAGAAACTACTCAAGTACTGATTCTAAAAGAGGTTTGTAATGTTAATTAGGTCCAATAGGTCTAGGCTGAGGCCATCAAATTAATTTTGCTTCTGTCCTATGTAGATATGAATCTCAGCTTCCTGACTTGAAAAGGCTATTACATTATATGCAACCCATTGCATCCTGGAACCTCTCTGTAATGAGTTTATAGTACTTACATGCCCCAAAGATATACTTCTGCTCATTCAGGGTGTTTAAAACACCTACTCTGCAGAAGAAGGCAATCTTCTCTTTTTACTTCTGGTTTGTGGAAAAGGTCTAACTAAAGTTAACCTGAAAGAATAAATATGTTCTTATTTAAACCATAAGACTTTTACAAAGGCTTCAGAATTCCTGGACATTAAAAAAAAAACCAAAGAGTAAGAAATTCTTCATCTTTATTTCTAATAACAGCACACATTATTTTACATAGAGCCCAGCATACAAACTGCATCTAAATTACTTTACTAAGCTGAATGGTAACAGACAGGAGGAGAATTCATGTGCTTGGTTGGTTTGAAGGAGGAAGCACTTTGGTATGGGTATGATATTAAAGCTAGTAGAAGATATTACAGCAAGTTTGCATCCAAGGCCAAAAAAGGATGGTAATCATGACCCAAAGCCTTATTTGTGCTAGCCAAAAAAAACCACATAAAAATGTAACCTGTTGTGTAAATGACTGTGTGAATTTCACTAAGTTGTGAGTTTCAACCATTATTGCAACTTTCTTTGTATGGCAATCTGGGTCATGGGGCTGTTGTGCATTTTGTAAGGTAGGGAGGATTAGATTTTTCTCTTTGGGTCACTTTTCTGCAGTGCCTTTGGCTGTGAGTAGCTCACATGTGCACCAGCTCATGCTTCACACCTTCTGCTTCACTTACAACTCCTAAATGTCTCAAATACCCACCTAGGAAACCTAATTCATTTATGAAAGTAATGTCAGATGGGAAGGAGAAATTTAAAATCTGTGTCAAAATTAACTGTCCCTGTTCCTGATTTGGGATTTACTAAGGGGATATAAGCAGGAATTGCTTGATGACTCTGGGGGTTCTTAGAGTTTGATTAATGAATGACTGTAGATACTCTGAGAACCTCTGATAAAAGATACCCAAGACATAGTAAATGTAGTTGTTTTAATGTCCCATTGCAAGGACCCTTTCTTCAAATGAATATCCCTGGGATAATATAATTATCATGATTGCCAATTAAATGTCCATGTGGTTCCTCTGTAATTCTTTTTTCTTTTCTAATTGTCACCTCAGGAAGAAATTGTTCCAGTTACATTTTTCACAGCCAAGCTGTAAACTGTAAGTTCAGCCTAAAGGAAACTAGTAAAGGAATGCAGTAAGAAGATGCAGTTTTATGTGTGATGTTGGGAAATACAATATAATTGGGATTTTTCTCTCAGAGGGAGGAGAAATAAAAGTGCTGGTCTAGAAACCAGAAAAAGAGCAAAGTTTCCACTTCAGATATTTGAAATGAGAAAAGGGTTTGAAAAGCACTTTACTGAGCTCTATAGTAAGGAAGACAAGTTATCCAGTGATGGGAGATGTAAATGGGAGTTTGTCACTGATATTTTGGGCCTTGAATGAGCCATTGAACTGTGCTTTGATTTCTTCATCAGCAAAATTAAATGAGGGATTGACATTTTGATTCAGAATATTGTGATGAACATATGTGAGTAAATTTGAATAGTTTTTCAAACATGTTTGCATTAAGCTAATTTAACCATCCAGGTACTTGCAGCTGCTATTAGGAGTACCTCAAACAAATTTTATTTCATGTGTTTTCCTTTAGTCAATCAAAACTAAACCAGTGATTTCACATCTTTGAAGTTCTACTAGGGGACATACTGGGGTTTTTTTTTGACTGGTATATTCCCTGGTATTCAGCAAAAGACACCACAGCTCCTTTCCCCAGAAAGGTTACACAGTAAAACCATGATAAAGTCAGTGAGACATTCATATACAAATTTTATTTCATGTGTTTTCCTTTAGTCAATCAAAACTAAACCAGTGATTTCACATCTTTGAAGTTCTACTAGGGGACATACTGGGGTTTTTTTTTGACTGGTATATTCCCTGGTATTCAGCAAAAGACACCACAGCTCCTTTCCCCAGAAAGGTTACACAGTAAAACCATGATAAAGTCAGTGAGACATTCATATTTTGATTTCATACTTTTCCCTATTCCCTACAACCTTTGATGTTAATTCAGAAAACAAATTTGTCCACTTTCTTTTGGAGCATTCAGGGCTATGAGGCTTAGTTTTCCCAACAGCAGGTGGATTTTCATTTAGCTGTTCCATTTAATTCGTGGTTCTTATTAACCTGATCCCTGAAGGTATGCAGCAGTGGAGAGTGCACCATTCCTTATTGCTTTCCTTTCCCAGTGGTAAAGTAGCCAAATACATCTTCACTAAAAGCTGTTTTCATATAATAAGAGCCAAGGAAAAGTTAAACATTCCAGCAGAGTGAGTGACCTGACATAGCTAGAGCTGTGTGCTAGGTGAGTGGCCAGAGATGGATAGATGTCTTCAGCTTTGCAAATGCTGTGATGTTAGAAGTCTGAGATGAAATATCACTGTGTCCTGAGCTCAGTCAGCATTCAGGAGATGAATGTATCCGTCAGCGGCGTCGTGATTAAAGAGCATAAAGTGGCATAAATCCGATAAATTATTCCAGAACTTTAGGAGGTTTTTGCATCTTTTAAATATGAAAACTTATGGTTTTCCTTCTGACAGGGGTTAAGAAATATCTCAGCGAACTACAGAGTAATAGATTCTCTACTTAAAAATTACGATCCATACCATAATGAATATATGGCAAAAAATCCTGCGGCAATAAAAGGAAGACGACCAAATCCATGGGAAAAAATATGAAAACATGCCCAATAATATATCCAAACCAGTACATGAATTATCAAAACTAGAGCACAAATACTGAGCTGGCTCTAATATAAGTCAATTGGGTGTTTGAGGTAATTGCAAGAACTTAGGTGAATGAATGCTCCAAGGTAAAGCTGTGCTGCTCTGCCACATCCATCCGTGTCCACACTGCCTCTGGTCGGTTCTATTTTGGCATTTTGCTGCCAATATTTGAAAAGACTACAGTCAATATAGATTTTAGTGTCATATTTTCCGTGTGTTAATTTTGATTAGAAGAAAAAAAGATTACTTTTTGATCCCTGTATCTTCTGAGATAAA
>NW_008664201.1:39637-46538 GCF_000695815.1 Acanthisitta chloris | reverse complement strand
GCTGGATGTATTAATGTCACAGGAGCATGCAAAGGCCTTTGGAACTGACACTGGGATGAAACACTGTCCCAGCTCTGTAGAAAGGATGTCCAAATTGGAAATAAGAGCAAGTACAGCACAAATTATTTATTTGATAGTAATATTTTGTTCAGGTCTGGGCCCCTCAGGTCAGGAGGATATTGAGGTGCTGGAGCAGGTGCAGAGAAGAGCAACGAGGCTGGTGAAGGGACTGGAGCACAAGTGCCATGAGGAGAGGCTGAGGGAGCTGGGGGTGTTGAGCCTGGAGAAGAGGAGGCTCAGGGGAGACCTTCTCACCCTCTGCAACTCCCTGACAGGAGGTTGGAGTCAGGTGGGGGTTGGTCTCTTCTCCCAGGCAACCAGCAGCAGGACAAGAGGGCACAGACTCAAGCTCTGCCAGGGGAGGGTTAGGTTGGAGATTAGGAAGAGATTTTTTCCAGAGAGAGTGCTCAGGCATTGGAATGTGGTGCCCAGGGAGGTGGTGGATTCACCATCCCTGGAGGTTTTCAAGGTGAGACTGGATGTGGCACTTAGTGCCATGGGCTAGTGACCATGGTAGGGTTGAACTTGCTGATCTTTGAGGTCTTTTCCAACCCAGTTGATTCTATGATTCTATGAAGGGTATTGATCTCCAAGCAAAGTGCTGTTTGGCAAATAAATCTTCAATGTAGACTGGACAGTCAAAATTAAGGCATTTGAGCCTTATAAAATAATTTCTTAATTAAAATGCAGGATTAAGAGATATCTGAAACACATGTGGGGAGACTATGAGGAACATCTCTGTGTCTTCAAGATTTTGAGGAAGTATATGCTGTGCTACTAATATTTGACACTTATGCAGTTTCACATATGCAATGCATGGTTAAGCTATTAAGTGATCCACAGGACATGAAGGAATGAAGAATAATTGTTGATAAATTCACATTCTGTGGCTTTTAAATGCATGCTGTGATCTTTGGGAAATTGTGTAGCTCTCTGTTAGTGAATTAATGACAGATCATGAGTTTAACTTAGATGTTCTTCATACACAGAATCTACTTATTTGAACTGTGTATGTTAAGAAGCCATAAAAATCTACTTGGCTTCAAGGGGAAAAAAATGCACAAAATAAACAACCCCCTAAGCAACAACTCAGTATGTTCACAGCTATGAATACAAATGCATTTAACAATAATCCTCTTTTCCAATCTTGTTTTCATTGTCCTGGATACTCTCAAATATTCTTTCCGTGTTGAATTCATGGCTTCAAGAGATTTGTCTGCTGCAATATGTTAGAAATGTGAGATGGAGTCAGGGTGAAAGCTTCCTAGAACCATCTCCAATGCAATTCTAACATCTTTCATTCTGAAATCTTGAAAGAATCACAGAAGTACCAGATTGTAGCAGAATGGTTTGGCTTTTTTTTTTTTTTTTACTGTTCTTTTGGCAAATGAATGAAATTATCATCATCCTCCAGTGGTTTTTATACTGCACTTTCTTTTTCAGTTGCAGAAAAGGTTGTATATTTGTCATTTGGGGGAATATGTTGTCTAATACCCTGAAGACTTTGCGTGGTTTGATTATTAAATTTAGTGTCACTGCTCCAAAGTCAACTCCCTGGACATTCCCCCTCACCCTGTCCCCCAGGGCTGCTCCATGGAGCTTTCAGGTCTTGAACCTCATGATGTCCAAGCCAATGGTCACAGACAATACCTCCAGCATTGCTGACAGGCACAGGAATTAAAGAACTGAAACAGAGCCCAACAAGGAATATTACACCCTCTGTTTCTCCCAGTTTTCAGCATTGCTGCCTGTGGAGAATGGTTACCTGGCTCATGCCTTCAGATCATGAATTTTCCCTGTAAAACCTTTGAGGAATCACACCTTCAGCATTGTGTGGTTTGTCCTCTCACAGGTAATGGCAGTCTTTTTGGGGCTCAGCTTTAATGAAACAAACTGCTAAACAATTGGAACAAATCCTGTCTGGAAAATACTGTAAAAATTTTTTCAACTGAACCAGTTCAAGATCATTCATGTACTTCCTCTGCTAACCAGGAGGAGCATTTGTTTAATACTTGTATTGAATGATTTTTTTGCATTCCCCCCACAAATGCTTTTTTGAAGGAGGGCAGTGAGTCCTTCAGAGAGCATGTGGCTTCTTAGGGATTTAGTTAGAAATTCTGTTGCTAGGAAGCCTGTAAAGAAAAATGTGGTATGAAAAGCATGAACACGTACAGTAGTCCTCAAATAGCCCTTGTATCCATCTGTCACGTGTCAATATTTGTTTGTGGAACTAGCGTTGCCCAAATGTCAGTCTGCTTCATTCAGAACTTCACAAGTTGGCTGTAAAATTTTCATCTTCAGCTATGCAGAAGAGTCCAAGTAACTCTAGTGCAAATAATACGCTTTGACCTCAAGCAAAGCATTTTTATCGTTGAGTTGCTGTGAGTTCCTTTAGCTTTCACTGCCTTTGTTCAGTTTTATGTGTAATGTATTCTTTATTTAAACTTTTTTTCTGTTACAGATTTCATAATTGCAGTTTAGTCATTAAACTGTGACAGGGCAAAGATTAATTTGATTTTAGCTCATTTTTTAATTGCAATTTTCTCCAAAGCTTGAATTGCATTTCTCTGTGTATTTAGAGTTGCTACATTGGTCTAACATAAATATTAACCCACTTAAAGCTGCATATTACTTTTAATCTTAGAGGAATCCTCTCTTTAGTTTGGAAGACATTTCACCTCTGTTCAACATGAAATTCCCAGAAATGAGTAATAGAGTTGTGTTGTTAATTCCATGTGCATGGCATTGAATCATTATTCTTGAAGGCATTTATGGGTTATCCTTTGAATAAGGAATCTTTTTTTCAAAGACATTTATGGATTTAATGTTACCACATCTCAGAGATGTGTATGACTTTTCCATGTTCTTTATCTGGGCTGATATTTGTCTCAGTAAGGGCTATCTGCTGTCACTTGAGGTCACAGGAAAAGGTTAAACATTTGTGCTAGAAGCAAAAATAGAATGGAGGATCTGGAATCACAGTTGTCACCAAGTTTTCCCACTGTCCAAATGTGCATTGCAACTCACAGTCCATTTTGGGATATTAGTTACTCCAATGTAAGTTTATCTCCATCTTTGTTGTCAGGTACCACATGTAAAATAAAAGATCCTGTGCTCAGTGGATTAATCCTGTTATTGGCACACTGATAGGTTGATATGTCCACTTGGTGCTGCTTCCCAAGAAGCTTCAAGGTTTAATGTTTCCTCCCATGATTATAGGAAAGATGTCCCCATTGTACATTGCTTTCTTTCCTGGAAAACTAGTTGGGTCAGGGCAGGTAAGGCCAGGAGCAAAAAGTATTTTATGAGTCTTAATAGAGCAGAACTTAATTGACTTCTAAATTTGTTTGAAGGATTAAACCAGCTAAATGATAATCAGTTATGGTAAGAGCCTTTTTAATTTCTATGATCTCATAGTTCTGTCACTGCAGGTGTTTTGGGAAAGGGTGTTTTTTGCCTCTCACACAAATCTGAGGACCGCCAGGAACGTGGACTTTTTCATTCTCATGTTAGCAGTCATGCTGCTCTTAGTAAGAATAAAAATTCAAGTTAATAGCTCTTTGTTCCACGAACAGGCACAGGTAGTGTTTTATGTTACCTCCTGGGGTTTGCAGTTTTACTCAAATGAGATCACTTTGAAGGAGCACTACGTCTGTCAGCCCTTAGTCATGGAACAAGGCACTGACTGCTGCTTCACATCATATTCCTGATATGCCTTCCCTGAGTTTGCTTCGTTGTCAGCAGCAATATTTAATGAAGATTTGTGAGACTTTCAGGTGCTTCTGGGTGAGGAGCAAGAGCAGGTAGACTTCAAAGGCCAAAGGGTGCAGTGGTGGCTGGTGGCTCCACGTGGAGCAGAGAGCCACGATGATGGCAAGGCACACAGGAACACTGAGCCAGGACTGGGTCCAGAGACACTGCTCAGCATCACACACAAACCCAAGGGACAGCTCCAGAGTCAAGCCAGGAAGCTCAGGTATCATGTCAGGGTCTGGATGGGGAAGACAGGAGACCAGATGCATATGGAGCTGCTGTGCAGCTGCAGCTTGAAGTCAGCTCCAACAATTTTATTGATTGCACTCCTTTCACCACCTTCCTTGGCTGCTAAAGACAGCATCTCACAGCATCCCAACAATGCCATGCTCCTGCCCATGTGGATGTGTTTTCCAAGCACGTAGGGTACAGTGGAGAATCAGGGATCATACCAGTAACCAGAAAGGCTTACAGGAACTGCTCAAAGACAGACTTACAGGAACTTCAGGCAGGTCATTGTGATGGATTGACCACATTATTTAACCATTCTGAAGTATCTCAGAATTCATGTGTTCCCTGAGCAATTTAAGAGCAATTAATTAAGATGTCATTCAGGTGGATTATTTGTGCTTGTACAGTGTCACCTAAGCATTGGCCCTGAGTGTGATGTTTCCGACTTGATGACAGTGATGGAGTTGTCTGATGTTGTTAGAAACTTGACTAGATACTAAGATTTTATGTAAGAACCAGTGTAATTCCCATAAGTTCCCTGGATTTTATGTGCTGTTTTGGGTACTGGCAGCTTAAGTGGTTTTATGGGTAGTTTGTGCTGCCACTATGCCTTTATAGCATTTGGAAAGATTTTGGTGAATCTCTGCCCAGGACTGTGTCCTTCCTGTACAGAAAAGCTTTTCTTGGTGGAGCTAAAGAAATAAGGAATCTATGATTTCCATGTTTAAAATATGAATATGTCCATGTATTGAGCAGATAATCAGATTCCCTGTCTAGATAAGGTTTCCTTCCACCACATGGTAATATATAACACTACAGAGCTGCTTCTCCAGCACATCTTACTGCAAACTTGTTTTAATAAGGCAACTGGGAATTACCATGTTTTTACACTGCATTTACTACCATTGTACACTTAGGCTTTGAAAAAAGAGAAGCGAAGTAGGTAAGGATTAAGCATGTTAGTAAAACTGTAAGGCAGATGCTTGTACAGCAAGTGCTGGTAATGTGCCCAACTCTTGCTGTTGTAAATACCAGTACTTAGCCTATTTTAAATTTGCTCATGTTCATAGTATTTAGGCTTCAGTGAGTCATTGTTTCATGTTCACATTAACAATAAAACCAGAGCTTTGCCTAAAGTTTCTTTGAATGAGCTCAGAGTTCTGTTTCTCTGGTAGTTTAGCAAAGAGATCTAAACCAGGAAGATGAATTTAAATGATTTTAAGAAGTGCAGTTTGGGCCTCCTCGTTTGATTCCCTGTGCTTGCACCGTGAGTGCTGAAGTGATTTTTACCTTTCTTTTTCTTCTTTTTCCAGTGATTTCTTTTCCATGCTACTGGTTATGGATTTTTCTCTCAATGATGTGTTCAGGGTTTGATGAGGGATATGTATGAGAGAATATCTTCCCCAAATCCATATTATTTGCTCTACATCTTGAACCTTCTGTGTGGTCGTGTGTACTCATTCTGGAAAGATGACAGAAGGATTCCTAGTAAGAATCAGGTGATAAATGAGGATTGTACTTTAACTAAGGTAATTGCAATCCTGAATTTGCTCAAGTGTTTAACTTTTCATACTGCTTTGTTCTAAACTTATAGGTGATCTGAATGTTCGTTTTTCAGCAACCAGGATGAGTGGAAATACTTACTATGTAGGTGGCTGTCTACAGGGTTTTATCACATCTCTAAAATAGAAACAATATTCCTTTTCATTTGTGTGGAGACTTTTGCCTGAGGATGTTAATGCAGTTTTATAACATTCTGGGGAAGGAGAAGAACATTATTAAATCTAGTCTGCCAGTAGAGTAGATTTAGTCACACTCCAGCAGAGAGAGTGTGCCCCAGTGGGGAGCATTTTTTCCCATCTCTTGAGTTTAGAGCTTAGATTGGACAAAGTCTTGGTGGCAAATACATATTTATTTGCTGATAAATAAGTGCTTTGTAGCCTTTGTTCTGTCTCGTCAATATGGTTCATCAAATCATAGCAAACTGCTTGCAAATCATTGGGATCAAACTGGGACTAATGTACATAAGCCTGTGTTATCCTAACAGCAGTTCTCCACATTTTATCCAGCAATTAAATCTGACTTAAATCAGGGAATGTCTTTTGTGTGAGATGAATAAAGGTAAAACACCATAGCATTTCCAAGACCCTTTGAAACACTGAGAAACCCATAAGAGTTGACTTGTTCAGGAGTCAAAATTCACAGCAAAGGAATACACAGACTCTAGTATGATGTTTTAAAAGCCACAATGTGGGTTCATCTTAGAATCATAGAATCAACCAGGTTGGAAGAGACCTCAAAGATTATTGAGTCCTGTGTTTGGTAATTATGAAATAGTGATTAGTATCCTCAACTAATGTTCGCTGGCTGATGCCATGGGTAGTTCCCTTTCAGAAATTTATTTCTTTTTTTCCCCTTTAAAATACCTTTTCCCCCATTTCTTGCTTTTCCTCACCTTATGTTTTTTAAATTTGACACATAGATACTGACAGAGGTTTGTTGATTAGAAACTGAGATGATACTGCTTCTTTGGTACATCTGCCCTGTGAAACTCTCCTCTCCCCAGTGGACCTGACCTCTTTCTTCCTTTGGAATATGCAGGTAAAATTTGATAGAAGACAACATCTTGGCTTGGTCCCTGTGGATCTTCCCTGTGGTCTAGTAACTAGCATTGTAACTATGGTCAGATGAAGCACAAAACAAACACAAACTATTTAAGGCATTTACTGAAGACATTAAAGAAGAAGCATGTATAAATTTATTCTGCCCATAATTTATGGAACTTCTTCAGGGCTGCCAGTACATGGGAAATGAAGTGACTGTGTAAGACAAGGCTTCAAAAAGAGGAGGTGAAGCA
>NW_008664201.1:21711-39595 GCF_000695815.1 Acanthisitta chloris | reverse complement strand
AGTGCTGTGAACCAAATCCTGTGCTTCAAAGGGCTTGGCTGCCTGCTCACTCCATAAGGCTAAAATTCTCCTTCACCTCTCTCACTTTCTCTGCTTTCTAGACAATTCACACAAACTGTTCCTGCCTGTACCTCTCTGTTTGCAGGCAGGAGCTATAAATGAACGTCTTTATGTGGAAGCTGATTGAAAAAAATGTGGGTAACAAACCTACTATGTGATGAATTCTACATGCTTGCCTGAGGAGTCAATACCCTCTTTTGATTTTCACAGTATGTTTTCAGTTATTTCTGACTCAGGCTGAGAGAGTTGGGGTTATTCAGCCTGGAGAAGAGAAGGCTCTGGGGAGACCTTAGAGCACCTTCCAGTACCTAAAACAGCTAAAAGAGAGCTGGAAAGGGACCTTTCCCAAGGACATGTAGTGACAGGTCAAGGGGAAATGTCTTTACACTGACAGAAGACAGGGTTAGATTAGGTATTAGTAAGAAATTCTTCCCTGTGAGGGTGGTGAGGCACTGGCACAGGTTGCCCAGAGTAGCTGTGGCTGCTCCATCCCTGGGAGTATTCTAGGGCAGGTTGGATGGAACTTGGAGCAACCTAGTCTAGTGGAAGGTGTCCCTGCCCATGGCACAGGAGTGGAACTAAATGAGCTTTAAGGTCTCTTCCAGCCCAATCCATTCGATGATTCTATGGTATGAGCTGAGAAAAGTTTTTTTTTCTTTTCTAAAGGAAACAAAATGATTTTCTAAGTATTTTGTTTGCAGATGAAAAATATCATGTGCATGTGTAATGGATCTGTCAGTTGCAAATGATTTCTATGTATGTAAAGAGAGATCAAAGATATAACCTTCCTAAAATAGACCTCTTTTTGTAATCATTATAAAGTATTACCTCAGGCAAGATAAATAGAGGCTCATCATGGTGATAATATACATAGAAAGTTGAGTTCAAACCTAATAAGGAAAGTATTTTGCTATTATTGTTGTTCATGTATTTAAATTATTTATAAGTGTACTATCAGGAACAAGACAGCTGATATATTTTTCCTTTTTCTTTCTTTAAGGTTTTGACCAGTATAATTTTGTGCAAAATGTTTTATGTGGTCTATCTGATAGCAGTTCAAAGTGGGAAGGAAATGAGAATAATATAACAGAGGTTTGACTATTTAACTCAAGTGGAAAGATCCAACACCTAAATTATTTTATAGCATGAAGCCTCATTTCAGTTACTTTTGCTGGGGAAATAAGGTATGAGCTTTCAGGTTGTGTTTTATGAGCAGCTTTACAAACTCCTTGTAAAGTTTCAGGAGACAGGACAGTTAGGATCTGGGAAACACTTTTGCAGAAACCTCAACTTGGATGTGTAGAAGCAAAGATTTAGTGCTGTTTATAAACATTTCTAGGGATAGGGCCTGAAAAGAGAAAATATCTGGTAGAGGTTTTTGTTCACCTTGTTACAAATAAAGAAAAGTTCAGCAGAAGACACAGTAGCCAGAGGCACTTCTGGTGGGTCCTGCCCCTCTTCCTTGAGCCAAGGAGGTTTTTTTCCCCCCCAGTAGTCATTTAATTATTATTTGGCTGAGTTGTGCTTACTGCACTATCTTTCATACTAATTTAGGCACTCCAGCTTTTGAATGATTAATGTTGACTGTGCTCAGAAATCTTGTTGAACCTTTCCAGCCCTGAGATGGGTTGAAGGATATGAACTGGTTTTGATGTGAAGTCCACTGTGACAAACAGGAATAGTTAATTTGGACTAATATATGTATTCTGTAAGCAACCAGTGACCTTGCTGTCTTGGCCAGTTTAGGGCTGTGTCTGACTGACTGTCTGTTGTTTCTCTGGGGGCTCTGCTGTTGCTCCTTTCAAGGATTTTCTCTCCTCTCAAATATCTTTTTGATGTTATTCCCCCTCCCTTGCAATACTTCTTGTAACTCTAATTCTGATCACTCTGTATTCATACCTGTATTTTAACCTTTTCCATCTTGACAGTCTTGCCAATGCTCACTCCAATGACATATATGAAACCATTTCATTTTAACTAAACTCAGAACCAGCATTTGCCTCACAGCTCTAACTGTTATTAATAAACCCACTGGCATCTACCATTACCACTTCTTATCTGTCCTATGACCAATTTTTGTTTATAAATGAAAAACTTAATTAATGTTTCATTTCAAGTCCAGTAACTCACAGTGGGGAGTGCTTTCCCGGAGTTCAGACAGGCACTTAGATGCACCATGTCCTCTTCATTCACTAATTTGTGTAGGTTGATGAAAAATTGCTTTCCACATGAAATTAACTATCCTGGGAAAGAAGATGTTTTGAAAACCGTGTGGCAAGAAATGTTCATGTGGTAATTAATATGCAGTGCAGGAGAGAAGTTGGCTGTTAATTTTCACAAGTGTTTTATGATGGCAGCAGTACTTTAATACAGAAAGCACTTCATAGGTACAGAAAATAGATAACTATTATCTGCGAACAACAATAGAAGCTATACATCAAGTTGTTGATGTAGCTATCCCATTTTTAAGATTTAGTGAGGCTTGCTTTTAATTTTAGTCTCTACCAAGCCTTCCTGATGTATCACTGCATTGCCTCTCAGTTTATTGGAGTGCTAAACTCAGCTGTCTCCCCTCTACAATTAAACACACCCCACTATTGTATTGTCTGTGAGTGCAAAGCTCAAAAGTAATCTTTAGGCAATAAACTTGCATAAAATTTAGTTGTTGTCTCCTCTCATTTTTTTCTGACTTCTCATTAGCAGACCTGCTGACAGTAGATGGAAAATGAAATAGGAACATCAAATCTGTCTTGCCAACTTGCCAGTGGTTCTTGCCACCTACTCTTCCTTTTCCTGGGCCAAGCTTCTCCAGGTCTTTCGAGCAAAGTTAAATATACCTGAGATAAAGCATTTTTGGAAGTACTTGCCAAGAGACAAAAGGGCTTCATGACCCTCCCACAGTCTCACCTCTTCCCTTGAAGTAAAAGTGTGCATCTCTATCATATGCTCTTTATGAATTTCGATAACAGCCTATTCCTTTGGTAGAGAAAGGAAAGTTTATAAAGTCTTATTGAGCCATTGGATTTACTATGGAGAATGGGTTTAAGATTCATAAGAACTTGCCTTTTGATTTTGCTGCATCTAAATATGAATCAGCTAGTTGGTGTCAAGATGAGGTGTTTTTGTGTGTGTATAATTTGCTTTTGGGATTTTTAAGTTTCTTTCTAAATCAATGGCTTCAGGAAATGCAGAGGCCACTGTGCACTGCTGCCTCTGCTTGGGCTTGCTTTAATTACTCTAACATTGCCCAACAAATAATTCAGTTCTTAATTTTTAGGTAAAGGACTCAGTCCTAATATCAGAGGAATTTGATGGCAATTGGGAAGTTGAGGGTAAGCAAAAATCCACTAAAAAAGTATGAAATATTAAAGAGAACCCAAATAGCAATGAATATTTGTGCTGCATTCCCACACACGTTTATGCATTCTGCCCTGAATCAGAACCTTTCCATCAGTTTATGGAATTTGATGTAAGTTATGGTTCTGCTCTGTAACCTTCACAGAAGAGATGAGGTGAAACTTAGACGAATCATCCTGTGCCTGGTGAGGACCTCTAAGTACACAGTGTCATAGAAATGAGTTGTGAGTGTGGTGGGTTATGTTGTTTCATTCATATTAGACCAGTATTGCTCAGAACTGGGGAAAGAGCCTGGCAGAGTTAAATGAAAGGGAGTTCATTGCACAGGGAAGAAAATTTGTGGTTGGAAACAACTGCTACAAACTGTCGTGGCTATGCATCTCTTTCTCCACTTATATACTCACAGGGGCCACAATTAAAAGATAAGCCAGTTCTTCTAACAATTTTATGCCTTGGACATGTTGTGTTGGCTCATCACTCTTGTGTTGGCAAAATGGGTCTCTCCTCAACATCGGTCCTAGTCTTCCATCTCATCTTCCTTTTAAATGCCCTGGAGGTTATACTGTGATATGTTGCCCATTAGTGGGCTGATGTTTCAGTCATTAAACCAGGGAATGAGCAAAGCATCCTGTGGACAGCAGTGTAGGATGGGCATCTCCACAGGTCTCCTGAAAAGGCTGGGGAGGGGGTGTGCTGTCTGCATAGACTCCTGCAAATTTGTCTTGAGCTCCTTAGGGAAATGCCTTAGGCATGAGTCAGATTGGATCATCCCAACAGAAGTGACCAGAAGAGAACATTATTCTATTTGTGTTTTGACTTATTGCTGTGCTTTCTTGAGTCTAATGAATCTCTGTTGGGAGAGGGAGAAAGGTAGGAAAGCCAGCCATGCCAAACACTAAGTTTGGGGAGGTCTCTGGTGAAAAATTGATTCTACAAGAAGAAAAATTCTGTTTGAATCTAACTAAAGATGATTTTTTAGAAAAATAATCTTGTGTATAAGAAAGCAGAAAAAAAAGACAAAAATTGTTGATTCGATTTGCATATTCTTCAGTAGAACAATAAAAAGAGAGTTTGGTTCTAGAATGTTACAGAGGTGAAATCAAGACTTGCCTGTGCTAAGGAAACACTCAGGATTCAGCACATAGGATTAAATATGGATTTTCTTTCCTGGATGAGTGCCCTCAGCCTTCTGCTGGTCATAGACCTGTGTATACAAAGAGCTCTGTACAATGTGCTACTGTAGGGAGAGCCTGAAGATGTGTTTCGAGTCATCCACTACTCAGGATGTTAACAGTGTCACAAGAAATGAGAGACTAATGGAAATCCAGCTCTGGGAGGCTAATGGAAATCCAGTTCTGCATGGATTTGGAGTTCTATGAATTTCTGAGAACTGAACTTTCATGACTCTGAAAAAAAATGTGTCCTATCCCAGCACATCTATGGAAAGTTAACTTCTGTCTTTGTATTTATTTTTAATCTACTCCTGAGATCTAACAATGGGATTTCTGCCACTCCCTCAGCTGGTGGTTTGGAGGCTCATCTATTATTTCCAGGATCTGAACTAGTACTCAGGACTTTCCTGTTCTTCCACATCCACATCCTTAATTCAAGTTATAGCTACAAATTTCAAAGGTAATCATAAAGGTTCTGAAAAAAAAACCCAGAAAAGAAAGAGTATGTGTAAAACAGCTCAGCTACAGCCTTTTTCTAAAAGAGAGTGAAGAAGCATCGATATTTTATTTGAAATAGTGGAGAGTATCCCTGTTAATGATGGATAAAATATCCATATTGCACTTGGTTAATGACTGTTCATTTTAGTATTCATAAAACACAGAAATGTTTACATTTCTCTTGTAATTTGTGTGAACTTTGGGCCGAACAACATTTGACAATGGCCAAATTACTGCTCAGGTTTTTTTCAGTCCTTTCTTGAGGGAAATTAAACCGTATTAAGAAAAGCTGAAGGTATTCATGGTTCTTCCTAGCCAAGCATAGCTAAAGAGATGAACTGAGTTGTAAACCTGTGCTGTAAAGCACTTTATAACCTACAGGGTGCAAAGCATTTTATAGCACTGCTCAAGCCTGGCCAGAGAAAACACGTTACCACCTGTAGGAGGGAGACATGTCTTAAAGCATGGCAGTCAGGACAGTTTTGAATCCAGCTGTATATGGCCCTCTAAATGTGGCAGAAAGATGTTCAACATATATTAAGGAAGAGCTGTAGTCTTGTGTGTACTCTAGAGAGGTGATATTTGATGAAATTGCATCTGTACTTCCTCATGTTATTTATATCCAAAGATATTGCGTCTTTGCCTGATAGAATCTTGGTATTATCTCTGGGCATATAGTCTCCCTCAGGCTTCTCATGAAAATAAGGCATTTATAATTTCCCTGGAAAATTAAATTTTACCTAAACACATCCACACTGATTACAAAAAGCGTTGCAAAAATCTTAACATTTAGGGTTGCATGAATATTTCCATCCTAATTCCTTGACTGCGGCGTTAAACCTTTCTGAAATTTTCCTCTGAGGAGAATTTTCTCCCATCTTGATTTCTGCCTGAAGACTAATACATGGCTTTCCAATTTTGAGTAAAAATTGTTTGTCTGCTTATGAACAGAATAGTAGACAGAAATTTTGCTTATTCTTAAATAAGCACAAGCAAATAGAAGTTTCAGTTTTGGTTTTTTCTTTGATTGTACAGTGTGCCATCACCCACAGCATGAATGCTTTTAGTCTTTAAGGGGTAATTCGGCCCTTAAGGGTTAAACAGAATTTCTTTGTGATATTTGAGGCTGGACCAGATGACCCCACTGTGGTCTCTTCCAACCTTACCCATTCTTGTTTTAGCTTTTGCAGTTCTTCTAAGAACGTTTGCTGATGGCTAAAGAGGAAACATTGTTTTTCAGTATTATTTCAAATGCAACTGCATTTGAAAGAAAAAGGCTTTTGGGGAGATATTCAGCAGTTTAGCAGCTGCTTTGTGTCAAAAAATGGCACCATGAGTCTCATAGCCCACAACATGATCTCATAGAATCATAGAATTTAAGGGTTGGAATGGACCTTACAGATCATCTAGTCCCAACTCCCTGCCATGGGCAGGGACACCTCCTCACTAGATCAGGTTGCTCAAGGCTCATCCAGCCTGGCCTTGAACACCACCAGGTGCACTCAATTTTGTTAAATGTCCTCACAATAGATGCAACAGTGTGATTTGTCGACAAGAACTGGGGCAGAACTGGGAAAAGAGCTGTACTCAGCTCAGTGCAGCAGGTGATATTTTTAGTAGGAGTCCATTCGTTTTTGATCACTGGCAGGATGTCAAAATTAGACAAAATGCTTGGAAGTTGCAGGATTCGCCTCGATTTGTATTGCTTCACTCTGCAGGAAAGAGGCCAGCCAGGAGATTTCTTTGTCTCCACAGAAGGAGGAAAAAGCATATTTGGCCAGCTGAGATGACTGGCAATTGCTACTGAAAAGAAGCATCCACACCAATGTGCCATTCCTCATGTTTGTTAAAATACAATGGAAGGAATTATTACTTCACTTCTAAATCACAAGCAGTGCATGAAGTCATAAAGAGTGGGGTATTTTGAGTTTTGGCAGCTATGAATGGAGAAGGAAATTGTTTGCCAAATTTATATTGTCTGCCATGGTTCCATCTTTCCATTTGTTCCTACTTAGCTCTTGTGAAGAAGGACAACCTTTAAAAATTAATAAGTGTAGTAATGATAAATGCAACAGTAGACGGGAAAGGAGAGATTAGTTTAAAAGAAGACTTGGCAATCATACAGGAACATCTTTCAGCAAAAATGTGGGATTTTTTATGTAAACAAAACCACTGCATCTAAAACCACTTGAGACAAAGTATAGAGCCCGAGCTACTGAAAGCTAATTTTAATTTTTAATGATAAGATTTCTGAAATTTAGTGAGCAAACTTAAGCAAAGCATTTGCTTTTCAAAAGCAGCATCTGCTTCATCCTCTGTCCATAGCTGAACACTTTTCTGTGCCTACTAAGAGAGAGCTACAGTGATGCTTGTTGCTGTCACACTCCTAGCTGTCTTGTTCAATGTCATCAAAGCATGTTTGAAGTTCTTGAGTAAGTTCTAACATGCAAAAGAATCAGCACCTTCCAATTTAATATATTAAATTATTTAGAGAATTAGGGGGAAAAAGCACATTAGAGACGTGTGTTGGTAAAGCAGAGGTAAGTTATACCAGCTGCTGCAAAATTCAGTAGATTTGCATGCATAGCTAGGAATATGTCTTGCTACGTTATCACAAGTGTTTTCTATCACTCTGCATATTAAAGGAGAGTCTGGTTGCAAATTCTTACATGAAAATGGTCACCAGGCTGATTGGATAGAGGGAAAAAGTACAGAATCACAGAATCACAGAATGGGTATGGATGGAAGGGACAACAGTGGTTCATCTGGTCCAACTACCCTGATCAATCGGGGTCATACCAGGAGATACTGGATAAGGTGTGTCAAAATGGAGGAAGATGAATGTTTTGCAGAAAATCATTGCACACTGTTTAAAAGAGGTGGGATGGTGTGGAATAAAGGAGCTTAGACCAAGGAACACAGTTCCCATTTTAGACACCTTGGAAGGTAGGAGGGAGTTGAGTGCAATGGCTTTCCAGGGCAGGGCTGGGTAGTGGTTATGACAATGAGGAGAACCCCAAAGTTTCCACACCTGTGTGCTTTGGTGTGCTCAGAAAATGGGGGAGTTTTCTTAGAAGTCCCATCTGTTTGCTCTTGATAAGAGCAAACCAGGCAAAGAGTAAGCACATGGTGAGTGAAGCCTCTCAAGTGCATGATGCCTTTAATCAGTGCTTACTTTTCTATATAGAGCAGACATGGAAAGACAAATCCAGTCTCAGGTTTCTGAGTGAGTCCACAGTCAAAATAGCATGTGATAGCTGGCACAACTGTCTGACACAGAAAAGCTTTGAGGTAGGTGCTTCATTTGCAGTAGGTTTGGCTTGTTTTCACTCAGCAGAAAGTAGCTTTTTGTTCTCACTCTGGTTCCTTTCTATAAATATTTGTTAAGTAACAAGACCCTTGCTCCTCTCTCCAAATGATGGTAGAATTCACAGTACTCATGGCAGTTTGATGAGAAGTTCATATGTAGGGTTGTTTCCAAGCACCAGGGCTGGCAGGGGTTCATCAGGCAGTGGTCTGGGTGCAGCACTTAGCTCCTCTTGCTCAGCTCTCTAATGGGGTAAGTCCAGTGGAAATCAGATGCTTGATCCCAGATCAAAACATGTCATGTTAATCTCTCTGTACTACAAATTTACATTAGAATGGTTTCTTTAATCCTATTAGCTAAAAACTATTAATTGCATTCTCCTGTTGAATGATGTTTTGGAGACAACTTCTACAGAACTCATGTTTTAAATAAAATGGTTTAACCCCAGCAGGTCACCAACCAAGCCCCATGCAGCCACTTGCACACTCCCCCACCAGTGGGACTGGGGATAGAATTGGAAGGGTAAAAGTGAGAAAACTCATGGGTTGAGATAAAAACAGTTTATTAGCAAAATCAAAAGCTGCACACAGAAGCAAAGCAAAACAGAGAATTAATTCACTACATCCCATGGGCAGGCAGGTGTTCAGCCATCTCCAGGAGATCAAGGGCCATGCATATAGGGACTTACCTACTCCTTTGTGAGGCAATCGTGGTGTCAAAATAATTCCCTAATGGGAAGCAAGCTAAAACCTATTACTGTCAATCTGTTGGTTCATGGAAGTGACTGGAAATGTTTCTGTGGAAATTACTGAGCTGAGCGTGCTGATAGTTCTCTACCATGTTTCTTATACCAAATGAAATGTGCTTTTTGACATTCATTAACTTCTCTTGGGTAGTTTTGTCTCCTTGGAGGACTTCAGTGAACACCCTACAGAGGTAGTGAACCAGCAGTGTTAGACACCAAAAAAATTTGGTGTTTTGGAAATGGTACAGTATATTCTTTACACTATACACTATGTCATGGGTGTGCCTGGGCAGAGATTTGTAAGTAGGCAAAGACCACTGTATTATTCCACAAAGGAGGCTGGAAGGCTACAGATTTTCCTTCTCAGATTAGTAGGTTTAGTTATTGCAGAGCAAAGGAAAAAAGTGCCTGAAGCCTGTAATCGAAGCCTTTGCACTTCTGAAGTGCACCAGCTTGTATTCCTTTTGAAACTTGTCCCATTATTGTTAATGGAACCTGTTCCTAAAATCTGTTTCCCCAAATGCTCAGCAGAAAGAAAGCACTGCACCACAAAATGTATAATTATAGAGAGACGTCTCTTCTCCTTTTTGTACTTCTTAGTTTATTTGTGCTTTCTCTATTATATAGAAACATATGGAAGAGAATAAATAGAAGAAAAGAAAAAAAAAAACATGTCGTGGGGGAAGGCAGAGAAATTAGCAGATGTAGCCAAAAAAGAAAAAGTGTGTTTCCACGTATGGCATTTCCATCATTACAACACATCAAGTCAGTTTATAATCTGTCTCCTCGTTTATAGAAGTATCACAGTCTTGGGCAGAAGGTGATGGACTCTTGAACTGACAGCACTGGCAAGTTCCCTGGCACAGCTGAGGTGGTGCAGCTGCCTTTCTGGGTCATGTCCTGAATGGCAAGCAAAGCACATCCTGAGTGGGGCAGTCTGTGGTGAAAGGTGGTGCTTCTAACAATGTGCAGGAGGTTTTGCACTGTTTCCAGAGACAGGATATTCCAGAGTGTTTCAGGCTTTCAATTTGATTGTCAGCCCAACTTTGCTTTCTGAAGACTTTGCAGAGATTTATAATGAAGGCTGGAGACTGAAAGAAACGGGAGGAGAAGGAAGATGAAGTATTTTTTTAGTCAAAGCACCCAACACTGAGTTTTCCTGGCAAGCCAGGCCTGGTCAGTACAATACTCTGGGAAACTAAAATACCTCCTCATATTTGGCATGGATTTATAGCTCTCCATCAGTTCTGGTTTAGGTCATAAATATCCTTGAAATACTTTTATTAAGATACATCCCTTGCATAAAATTGTGCAAAGAATAAAATTTTGCAAATATTTAGAAAAATTAGAGCTTCTTCATTTTTACTGTGTGTGGCTGAAGGACAGTGGGAACAGAGAGATTTTTAAATAGGTTCAGCTGAAATGCAGAAATAAGTAGAATTTTTTTCAAATCTCCCTTGTACAATACAGAAACCCTTGTAGTATTGATCCCTTGCTTTGTGTTAGTTTAAGTGGTAGAAATGCCCCTAATGAAAATTTATGAAAGTACTTGAGAAATATCTCTTCGGTTTTCAAGACTTAGCTGTGGGATTATTGTTACCATTGATTAGAATTTAAAGTGACTCAGCTGCTTTCCTGTATGTTAAGGCATGAGATCTCTTCATTTGGTGTGCAGATTCACTTCTCAGCTTGCAGCTGATGAAATCTGTGCCCTTTGCCTTAAGAATAAAGAGGCAGCGCGAAACATTGAGCATTAGCTGCAAAAATAGCTTCTGCACTGTTGTGTTTAGGATTGCTTTGTAGAAAATTGTTTCTTTTCACTGCAATTTTGCAGTTACAAAGAGGAAAGATGGTGGGACATTGTGCCAAAGCAGGGCAGTCCATTAGAAATTTCTCTCTTTGATCAGGCTGAAAGCATAACTAATTGCACCTCATCTTGTCACCCAGTGGATTGAGGCACTTCAGGCTGCAGTGGCCTCTGTCCCTTGGAGACCTGATATGGCCTGATATTGATCCTTTCACTTTTAATTGAGTGAAGCTCCTTCATTAGCAACCTGTGAAATGGTGGTGATAATTGTTACCTAGCCAGGAGGAGTGTTATGAAGTCTAATTAGTGAATGTTTTAGTGCTTGGGGGTGGGGGGAGAAATGGACAAATGCTGCATTGATTTTTCTCTTTTCAGGCTGTATTAATTCTACCATTGTGGAATTGTTCTCGGTGCTTTCATGTATGAGATGGGTAATCTAAGCAGGCTTTGCAATCCTGAAACACTGTGGGTCTCAACCACCTTAGGTACAAAGGCTTTTTCTCACAAATGTGAGGAAAATAATGCTTCAGAGCCCTTCTCTTCCTTTCATTAGGATGTTCTAAAGGGAAACTATTTTAAATAGAAATGCAAAGCAAATCACAGCATTCAATAGCAGCCTCATCTCGATGCTGCTTAAGGATGGAACTAACTTTGCACTGGTGAGTTTTCCTGTAAGTTTGCAAGGTCTACTTGAGTAAAGTGTTTCCAAGACAGACAATGTTTCCTGCCTTTCTAACAGGCTTAGATGATTCTGTCTCTGATCTTTGTTCTTTTTTGGTATTTTTGTAAAAAGTTTCTCTCTTTGTCAGTATTTCAGCAATTCCTAGGTAAATTAGACTTACCACAGCAAGCCTTCCAGTAGACTTCATGGGCTATTCTTCCAAGTGGTTTTCTCCTTATAAATATGCTCATTAAAGTACTGTCATATAAAGTATGAGTAAGCTTCACAAAAAAAAACCCCTAAAACCCAAACCAAATCCTACAAGTTGTCCCCCTGATAGTAAACATCTCTGAGCTTGGTGTTCTTGAGGAATTTGTCTGATGATCAGAAGTGCTGTAGCCCTATCTCTGCTGTGCTTCATGCTGAGCTCTGTTAAATATCCTTCCTAAAGAGGACTCTTTCCAGATTATCATAGACTTGGAACAATTGTAAAACAATTATTGGCAATGAAATTATAGCCCTGATAATATGAATAGTTGAAATAGAAGAATCAGTGGAAAGGTGCTGCCTTCCAGTCTGAGATTCCAGTACAGAGCCAGGTAAAGGGTTGGCCAGTGTTTTTGGCCTGGGTTGCCATATGATCACAGCAATGACTTAATGAAGCAGCATGACTTGGATTTCAGAATTATGGTTTCTGTTGTGAGCTGTTAGCTGTAAGAAAAACTAAATGAGACAAGTGTCCTCCTCACCTTCTCCTCTCTGTCCATCCTCTTCCCTCACTCCTGTTCAAGAAATCCATGTGGGACATGGCTCAATTGCTGTTCCTGTTATCCTGCACATGGTAATAAGGTGTGACATGGGGACACCGAGAAAAGCCTGGTTAAACTAAAACTAGCCTGGAGTTTGATTGAATTCCATGCAGGTTTCAGTGAGCAGAGCTGAGACTGCAGCTCTATGCTGTGTTCTCACACATCACCACTTTCCACCTTGGGTATTTAAAATAATGAATGGGCTGATTTTTACTTGCTGTTGATTTAATAATCTAATAGTGTCATGGCAGAAGACATTCCTACCATATCTTTACATTTAGGATCAGTTGTGCTTTGGGATTTCATTCCCAAAAACCATACACCATTGTCAACTATTTTGGCTGCCTGCGCATTTATGGTTATAAACTTCTCCCTTGTACCTTCTCATAGTGAAATTAAAAACTTGCAAGGACATCTTGAAGTTTAGTGAGGTGATTATGGTTCAAAATTAATTGTTAGGCAGGCCATAATGTAGTTATTATTTAATTATATAATTACCTTGCATTAACTTCAGAAACCATTAAGGAAAAAGAAGTGTGTTTAAATATTTGACCATAATTTTGACAGACTAATCCTTGCCTGGAGCAAGGGCTTCTGTTAGCTGTTCTGTCATTCTAAGCTTATGCAAGCTCCTCCTTATTTTTAATTTTTCCCTTGATTAATTTTACTTTGTTTATGAATTTGTTATTTGTGGCTGACTCCCCAGGATGCTAATTGCTACTGTAAACTACAGATACTGCTGAGCTAATGTAGTCTGAAAATATCAGGAAAAGATGTCATGAATGTACAATTAAAAAATGAACCATTGATTTGTAATTTTCAGTTCTTTCCAAAGTAAACAATAGAAAAACCACCTTATTCTTTGCTTTTTTTTGGAGGAAATGCCCATCTCTCTTTATATATGAGAAAGATGAGACAGGATCTGGTAAAAGGAGAGTGTTTTTTCTGTGTTTGGTCTTGTATTTGATATGTTTTGTTCCATAGTTATTAACAACACAGTGACACCTCAATATTCCAGTAAAAAGGCTGTTTAGAGTATAAGAATAGAGTTTAGGAACTGGGTCCTGGCTAAAGTCTTAATCTAAGTGAAAGGAATAAAAAAAATTGATGACATCAAACTTACAAATTCTTTGCATTGTCCTTTCATTGCTGCCTTTTTCCTACTGAAGAGAAAGTGAGATGATTAGTGCCAAGAAATACAAGTTAAGGTGTGGGTGATTTGATAGGGAGAGTTCTTCTGTTGGGTATGTGATGACATGGATGAGGCTCAGAAAAATTTTTTGTTGCTAGGTTGATCTTCCAGGCCAAGTCTGACAGCCAGAGGAGAAGTTCTCCATGCAGAGTTGGCTTTTGGTGAAGGTCTCGGGATGGACATCCAGATATTATGAAACTTTCAGATGGCCAGAGACAAATCAGTTTCATCAGTTGGACTTGAATTTCTTATCTTCACAAATGTAGGCATATTTGTGTTTCTTCACCATTATAAGATCTCCCAGGGAGCTTTCCTTCCCTGCCAAATGTCAGAGAAAAATTTCAAAGTCACACTGTTTTTACTTGTTTATCCTAGGTTTTAGGGTTAAATCTCCTTTTCCTGTCTCATGATGGATTTTGTCTCCCTTCTTCACCTTTTCCCAAAATACAACTTGTCCTTTATCCCACCCTCAAGCAGAACCTTAGCTTCATCATCTGGGCAATACTGAGATATTATTTCTTTCTTTGTGGCAGTGAGAGGTGCTCTGTAGTAGCTTTTTGCCTTCTTCATTTTTCAATAAATACCTTAATTGGCACATCTCTGCCTTGAGGCTCCCTTTTCTTATTTGAAACCTACTGAAGAGACAACTGGTAATACTTTATATGTCAGATTATCTCAACATTGGAGACCTCATCACTCTCTACAAATACCTGACAGGAGGTTGTGGCAAGGTGGGGATAGGCCTCTTGTCCCAGGCAACTAATGAAAAGACAAGAGGGAATGTCCTCAAGCTGCACCAGGGCAGGTTCAGGTTGGACATCATGAAGAATTTCTTCACTGAAAGCCTTGTTTAGCATTGGAACAGGCTGCCCAGGAATGTGGTGGTGGAGTCACCATTCCTGGAGGTGTTCAAGAAACAACTGGATGTTGCACTTAGTGCTATGATTTAGTTGTCAATGGTGGTGTTAGGTGAAAGGTTAGACTCGATGATTTTGAAGGTCTTTTCCAGCCTTAATAATTCTGTGATTCTATGATTTTATTGATTAAAGGAAAGAAAAGAGGGTGCTTAGACCAAGTGCAATGTCATCCTCCCACCAAGCCCTCTGGTACAGAATGAGCTTTGCTCTGGCTCATCCCAGGGTTCCTCTTTACACCCACATTGTGAGAGTGTTTGGAGATCAACAAGCAGTTGCAGTTAAAAGCATGGTGTTACTTCTCAACAGGGAACACATAAATTAGTTGTAAAATAGATGGAGATCCCTATAGGAGTTGCTTAGATGGCCGTGACTGGCCCCAGTGGGGTTTATAGAGTTTAACAATCAGGGCAGCAAAATATTTGCCTGTGGGAGCAGACAGCCCTGTCATGGTGGCATCTGTCAACTGCAGGAATTTCATTTACAGCCCCGGAGAGCTGTGCTGTGACACCTTTTCTCAGTGAATTGCCATAGTGAAGGTGCTAATAGCTCCTTACTGCAAACAGGTGGTGCAGGTTCTTGCTGTTGTAGCTGGAGAGCCTGAAGGAATGTGATGATTCACTAGAAAGGCATCACTGGCCTCTGGGGTTTTTTGTGGTTTCTGCCTGTGTCTAAGCAAAATACTATTCGTGATGTTTGTCCAGGAGCTAGGGCTTTATGCTGTGTTTTCATGCTGCGTTTGGGCTGAGATTTTGAATTTTCATTGGGAAATATTAGCATGCTGTAATATCCTGAGGATGAAGCAATTACCTTAATAGATGCTTCTGTCTTATTGTGTGGTCTAGACCATGCTACTTGCAGCATTGCCTTCTGTAAAATGTAATATTTACCACCAGACTCCTGCAGAGTATTCTAAATAGTGAAAAAGTATTGTGTTGCATATTAATGTAACATAATAACAGTAGTATTCAGAGATTAGAGGCTGACTTAGTTTGTGCAGAAGGAAAAAGAATAGTTATTTCATTATCTTTATTTAATCTTGCAAATGGGAAGTCTGTGTGGCCTAACATTTGTCTCCCTGCCTCTGGCTTTTTTGTTTAACTTGGGTTCAAACGAGCTGATTTCTAGACCCTTACTTGCTGATACATGATTTTTTTCAGATAACTCAGTTCTTGTAACCCTTGTCCTCTCTGACACCATGTAGTATTTTGAACTTCAGGCCTAATAACCAGTTGTGAAGTGTGCAGGTACTAAAATCAAAGCAAACATTAAATCAGGATATGCCCAGTAACTATTTAACTTAATTAGCATTTTGACTGCATTGGGAACCTGAAAGTGCTTGATAGATGTAATATAAAGCTTTGCAGTGGCAGCAAAAAATATTACTTGTTTAATGTCAGCACTAAATAATGTAATACTGTTGTCAAATGTCAATTTTCACTGCTATTTTCAGTGTAGCTTGATTTCTGAAAAATTAACCCATCACAGTTTCAAAATTCGCTTCAGCTTTTCCTTGGAAAACTAATCTTTAGAGGCAGGATCTTTAGAGAAGGAAGGGCTTCTTTACTCCAGATACCAAATTTTGTAAGCAGTTCTTAGGTTTTGTTTATTAAGGTCAGCCGGGAGGGAATAAATCTCAGACATTCAGATTTTAGGTTATATTTTGGAAAATTTTGTGATCTGAGCCTGTTCCTTAGGAAAGAACAGCAGCTGTCTACTTTGCATCATTAGCGAAGTATCAGACTTCTCATATTAATAATATCCTGGCTTAATTAGAAAGTATTTAACCAAGTATTTAAATTAGATCAAATGTAGGAAAAATAGCATCCTGATTTAATTAGAAAGCAGTTAAGAAAGATTTGAGTCACTGCAAATCTGAGATGTGAAGGAAGTATTAGAAAGTAGGGACTCCTGCCTTAGAAATATCAGAGCTATGAAGGTGGCTGTCTCAAAAAAAGAGTCAGGGAATGGTTTGGATTGGAAGGACCTTCAAGATCGTCTCGTTCCAACCCTCTGCCATGGGCAGGGACACCTTCCACTAGCCCAGGTTGCTCAAGGTCCCATCCAACTTGGTCTTGAATTTCCAGAATGGGGCAGCCACAGCTTCTCTGGGCACCTTGTGTCAGTGTCTCACCACCCTCACAGTCAATATTTTCTTCCTAATACCCAATCTAAATTTACCCTCTTTCAAATACCAATTACTGTTTTACCCTGGAGGCCAATAAATAACTTTGTTGTCTGTCCCCACCACCAAAAGCCTCTGCCTTTTTACAGACATGTCAAGTACCTACAATTGATTTTGTTTGAAATTAAACCCTAACACTGTCTCTTCTGGTGACAGTCTTGCTTAAATATGGTTGTGTCAGTTGTTTGTGTACATACGTTACAAATATTTCTTCAGCATATTTTATTCTGACATAATGGCTTTCTTTCAAAGTACAGGTGAATATTACCCTGCTAAATGGCAATTCTACTTGGGAATTCCCTTTGGTAGTTTTTCTTAGTCATTAAAAATACGACGTCAGTCTAAAGCTGCATTTTACTTGAGCACAGCTAAGAGTCTGTGTTCTCTGAAGAAGGGCACAGGATCCTCAGCTATAATGTGACCACATCAAGTTCCACAGATGGAAGAAAAATTTTAGTTTCTTATATTCAAGACACTTTCAAGGTGAGGCCACGATTTGTGTGGCTATAAATCTCAGTGATGAGGTTCTTAGTCAGCTTTTCTCTGGTGTATCTTCAAAACATGTGGGTGATGAGACACCCAAAAGCCAGTTTGCTGCTGGAGTGAATGTGTGGCTCTGTGATTTCTGAGCATGACACTGAAAGAATGCTAAGTCAGGGAAGTTAAGACTGAATTGCAAAGTCAAATCTTTAAGGAGTTAGGAAGTGGAAAAATTGAAGTTTCTTGTATGACTTTGAGTCTGGATGGACACTGAAGATTTTCATAAGCTCCAATTAATGACCAAATAGGCCCAATTAATGACCAAAATACCAATGTGGGACTGTCATGGTTCAACCCCAGGCAGCCACCAAACACTACACAGCCACTTGTTTACTCCCCCACCAATGGGATGGGGGAGAGAATCAGAAGGGTAAAAGCTAGAAAAACTCATGGGTTGAGATGAAAACAGTTTAATAGAGAAATCAAAAGACACACACACAAGCAAAGCAAACCAAGGAATTAATTCACTGCTTCCCATGGGCAGGAGGTGTTCAGCATCTCCAGGAGAGCAGGGCCCATCACATGTAACGGTTCCTTGGGAAGACAAACACCATCAGTCCTGATGTCCCTCCTTCCTCCTTTTTCCTCCCACCTTATATCCTGAGCATGATGTCCTATGGTATGGAATATCCCTTGG
>NW_008664201.1:0-21507 GCF_000695815.1 Acanthisitta chloris | reverse complement strand
TAGCCACTGTGAAGAAAGTTAACTCCACTTCAGCCCAAACCAGCACAGGGACCTACCACAGCTTCATGCTAATTCCTTTATTTTATGTGTGTACACAGTGATTCTGGGTTAACAGTTGGATTTGATCCTTTTAAAGACCTTTTACAACCTTAATGATTCTGTGATTCAAACATGTTTTGAAGTCCAAACTCCAGGCAGGATGTATGGAGTCTTTCTGTAAGAGAGCTCAGCGAAACAATTGCTCTGTGTGCTGCAATTTTTCCCAACTCCCTAATAAGATCTACACATCATGACATTTTGGTCAATGTTTCCTTGCTTTTTTTTCATTTTCTCAGATGTAGAATTTATGTGGAAAACCACATTGCTGTGAAGCTGACAAGAACTCCTGGGCTTCCTTAATGAGACTAATTGTGTGTGTGTATGAATGGGGAAACATGTAAGGGAGGTTTGGACATGCTTGACAGTCATCCTACTTTCTTTCCACTCCTCTGACTTTGCCAAGACCTTGTGACAAGTGTCCTTTTCCCTTCTGGAATGGACACACTACAGATATGGTCTTTACGAGAGGCTTTTAACAGATTTTTACTTCCCTGTGTATACACACATAATTTTCCTAATTATTTATTCTGTGAAAGCACTTTTGCCTCTGCTAATTGTTTTTAATCCCTCCCAAAGTTATCTTGACAAGCCCAGCATACCTCCATTCTGCCTGAGCTTGTGGAAAAGAGAGGAGGAGGAAAGCAAGCAAAATCAGGATTCATGCTGACTTGCATGGCAACAGCAATCTACTTCCAGTTTGGAATTAATCAATTGTGTGGCTGTGTGAATCAATTCATCTGCAGCATGCTGTCAACTTACTATTAAGAAAGTGAAAATGAGTGCTAGATAATCACTCAGAACAGCTTGGAACAGGCCTGGTAGTAATAGAAATAAAATTATGGAAGAAATAACCTGTTCATACAATGTAGTTATGCCTTGGAATGCCCCAGTGGACCAATTGGCCACACCATGGAGTTGCTTGCAATCAGTGTTAGGATATTTTTCTCCAAGTTTGAATGGGCAATTTTGTGGGTTTAAGTGAATTTCAGGAGAATACATTGATTTACATCTCTGATCAGCTTAGGGTTAGACATTAGGCTACACATTTGAAGCAAAAAGTACAAACTGAAGAACCATTGGTGCCAGAAGGGAATCCAGCACTTGAGAGCATTAACAATTTTAGAGGGAAATAACTCCTCCCTTTATACCTTAAGCAGTTATGGTCTCCATCTATGTCTACAAGGAAGATAAACATAATAAAGAATGCAACATAGGCACTACAAAGACATGTGACAGCTGAAGGCAAACTAGTAATTATGGAGATTCATGTGGGGAAATGTTTTAGAGCTGCTGTTACCAGGACATTACCATTCTTGATTCAAAGATATATTTTTTAGGGGGTGCCACTTATCCCAAGATAGTACATTAAAACTCATTTCATAACTGCCATTATTATATCTGGAAAAAATTCTTCGAAATCTTGTGGTTTAGGAATAGCAACTGGGTGTATCACTACAAAATCTCTTTTGTGAGGATGCTGACTATTCAACACTATTCAGGTGATTCAGACCTTTTGTTAAGAATGGAATAACCTGTTACCTTAAACAATGAGAATGACACAGCAGAGGAAATTCAGCCTCTTGCAGCATATAGAAAGCAACTAGGAGAAAACCCTCAGTGTTTTTACAGCATGAAGTTATGCAGTGTGTGGATTCTTTGTCCAACAGTTTATTGTGCCTCCTTTAAAATGTAATGATAATTGTAATCAAGTATCTGTGAGCAACCTGGTCTAGTGGAAGGTGTCCCTGCACGTGGCAGGTTGGTTGGAACTATTTGACCTTTGAGGTCCCTTTGAACCCAAACCATTCTATGATCTATAGTATTGATGGTACAGAGAAATTGTTCATGTGTGTTGGTCATTAACCAGAAATTGTCAGAAAACCTGTTAAGATACGTCAGTGACAATAAGTATAATGTCATCAAAATCTGGGTGATGAGAAATAAGTGGAACTTGAAGTTAAACTGGAGACAGCAAAAGTTTATTACTTCTTAACTAAGGAGATATTAATTTTACTTGAGAAGAGTCTTTATTACCAGAAGGAAACTACATATTGACCTTTTCCCCCTATCTTGTATGTAGATAAAGAAGGATGTTTTACATTTAAATGCTAGAAATACAGAATTGTTCCATATTCTGATGCTACAGGAGCTTGTTTAGCAGGTGCCAATGGTGTAGCATCACAAATGGAGACATAGGGGTACCCTCTGACTTTAAAAGTGGCTTGTACTGATGTCTTCAAGGGAAAACCCTGCTGAGACTGGTGCAGACATCCTGCATTTGAACTGGCATCTTTTCTGGTCAATTAAAAATAATGTACTGTAAATGCAGTGTAAAATGTCTCTGCTAGTAGGTACTGCCTGTGTGGGGGATATCGAGCAGAGCTTATGCTGTGACACTCAGTTAAAAAATCTGTGAACCCTTCAGGTTCAAGCAGCCTAACAGTTTGGTTAAGACTTCTTTGCTAGCTTAAAGTCCATGTGTTTTCCCCGTTTTGCTCATGTGTGATGCTGTAGAGAGCTTTAGAAAACTACACTGCTAACTGAAAGCAAAGTGTATAACATTGAAAAGAATAAAACAACTGTTGAGATATCGAGGCTATCAGACAACCAACCTGGCAGGGAATGTTTGCTGATATATAGGATATAGCCAAAAAAAGATCCCCAAATTGCTGCTAAGATAAATCCAATGTTTGCAGGGGTTTTTTCACTACAAGAGGTTGAAAGTCCAACAGGCATATGATTAAAAAGTGATGGACGTGAAGCTCTCTAATACCTTCATGGCTGGCATGTGGCCTATGAGATTAAATTTCAACAGTGAAAAGCAGATAGAAAAATATTTCTGTCCCTCCATGTTGGTATCTGTTTGCAGAGGCTATACATCAACAACTGAAGAGTAGGCTCGTTATGATATATTGATGGTTTAGAAAACTTAATTTTTTCTGTTTCATCCGAGTGAGTCACAGTAGTTGAAACTATGCTTGGTTTGCTTTAAATATATAATACTTAGAAATAAGTAATACTTGGCAATACTTATCACAGAATCACAGAATATTCAGAGTTAGAAGGGACCCACAAGGATCATTGAGTCCAGCTCTTCACCCTTCACAGGACATCACCAAGAATCACACCAGTGTGCCTGAGAGCACTGTCAAACACTGCATTACACTGAGCTGGTAAATTGATTTATAGTTTAGAGAATTTTGGTGCAAAATGGTATGAAATCTAAAGTTCTTCTTACCCTCTGGTAGGTTCATGTTTCTGCTGTGCCTACTAAGTCAGACTAGTTTGGAGGTTCAATTCCTGGACTTCTTTCAGCTAATTTTTCTTTTGACAGTTTCAGGATTTTGTGTGCATCTTCAGGAATTAATGAACATGCTTTGGCTGTATTCAAGACGTTCTTTAGGACAGTGAATGAAAATATGCTGAAACTGAAGTACCCTTATGTTTTTTTATTATTCCATAGTGGTTTAAATAAACCTGTACTTGTAGCTCGTGCTTACATTTTCTTTTGAATACAAGTCCTTTCCCTGAATTTTTAATTTTAAGATTTGACTTTTTACAGTGTGGTTATGTCTGAGCACCTCTGTTTTTATGGTTGACAGTGCTCTCCTAAATTAGGGAGGAACTTTTATCTCTGCTGTGCAGCTGAGAAGCAATGGGAGAGAATTCAGGGCATGCTTCAAGGTGTGCCAGAGTACTGTGTCAGAGCAGGGAAAGAAGCCTGGGTCTCCCAAGTCCTTGACTAGAGCAATGTCACTAAATCTTGAAATTGTGAACTGCCTTCTTGATTTTTTTATTTTCATGCAGCCACTCCTTGAACCAAGGAGTGAGAACTCATTTCAGATATGAACATTTGCTCCTCAACTCTGATTAGGACCAGACAGAAAGTGTTTGGTGAGTATGAACAATTGCAACCAGCACTTGCAACTACTTCTTGTTTCAATGCTGGGAAAAAAAAAATGAGCCAGGGCTGACGAGTACTGCCTTTGATTAAGCTTTATCATCCCCATTGAACTCAATGTTTGAGTTCCCTGGGCTAGCATTTGTTAGTCCAACTCTGGGCTAAACCATCCTTCTTCTCCAATTACAGGCTTTGGCATCGATGGTTTTTATAAATCTTCTTCTTCAACAATTTTTTTCCCCATGGATGAGATTGGGATATTGAATGACTACCTTTCTGTAAGCTAATCTAATAAGGCAATGATTTTCAGACTCTTTGGTACAAAACGGGAGAAAAGCCTCTTTAGACTTCCTGCTTAATAAGATTTATAGTGTTTTTTATTATCCACAGACATAGTTTCATTCTTAGCTTGGAGTATGTTCCCTTCACAGTCAGGCTTCCTAAATTAATGCCTGATTCTTTCTCCAGCAGTTTTTCATCTCTTTTAATTGGCCACTCTTGTCACATTTTACACCTCCTCTTCGGCGCCGGCTGGCCACTGCTCCCAGAGCTCATCTGTTAACCTCCATTGATCCACACCTTTCTCTCCTTCAGCCTTCCCATTACATCCACCAGCTCTGCTCTGTGTTGGCAGTACAAAACTTTGAGGGCTCATCCTAGCCGTCTTCATGTACCTGGGTATCTAAGAAAGAAATGGCTTTGTTAGTTCAGTTTACCTTGTTTGGGTGAAAACACCTTAGAAAAGATGAGCAAGGTCCAGCAGTATCTTGTTTCAGATAAATCTCTGGGGATTTTGCAACTTTTAGGATATCAAATGTTGAATTCTAGCTTTAAAGGCAGCATTAAATTCTGTAATATTCAACTTCTGTGCCCTGTGAGATTTATGTACAGGAAAAATGTCAGGTGTGTAAGCTTAATGTTCAGTTATATCATTTTAATGGTATAACTTGCTGATAGCCATTTTTACCATGTAACTTTTCATACATAATTTTTTTAAAGCAGATCCTAATTATATCAATAATGGCCAACACACACCTACTCCACTTTTCTTCATGTAGGTGGTTGTTAGTGCTTTTTAGCAGAAAGCCTGTGGTCTGTTTACTTCTATTTTATGTATTTCCTCCTTTAAAAATTAGTGTTTTAGACTTTACTCCTGTTTATCTTACCTTACACCAACGTAACTGCATTGACTTCAACAGAGTTAACCATAATCTTCATTTACGTAGGAGGTAAATTGTGCACATTTAGCTAATTCTCTAGGTGTCTGGGCTTGAAATGTAGTGTAATGGCTCTTAGTCACTGCTATGTTTTCATGCAAACTGTTAAAACAACACTTTATTTGCAGAATTTCTCAAAGCAATGGAAAATAAAGACATTCATGAGCATGCTTTGGGCTAAAGAAATACAAACCTAAAAATGTGCTGATTTCACAGTGAATGGTCCTGGGAGAAAGGAACTAACTTTAGTGGGATCAGGGAAACTCCAAAATACCAATAGTCAACAAACATTTCCAGCTGTGGTTCCTTGCTAGGTATTTTCTTAATAGTTTCTTAATGCAGTCATTTCTTTTTTGATTTTTTTTCCATGTGAAGCTGAAGTAGATTAAGCACGTTAGTGCAGTTAGGATGCAGCAGAGTGGAGCTTTATAGGAAAGATAAACCTGATCACTTTGTCACTCTCTAGTTTTAATACCAAACATTAATCAAACCCATAAATAGTGAAAAATGTATAGACAGAAGGATGTAAGCATAAACTGCTGCTGAGCCAACTGTGAGCTGATGGGTCAGGTTCAGAGGGCAGATGCTGTGCTGGGTGTCCCCAACAGACTTCTTGTGCAGGGAGTAGATGAGACCTTCTTCAGATGTTGGAAGAAGTCTCACATAGACAGGCACTGGTCCTTAGAGGGCACCTTAACCCTACCAAAAACTGCTGGAGGGACACCAGAGCAGGACAAAAGCAATTCAAGAGGCTTCCAGAGTATGTTGGTGCCAGCTTCCAGACACAGGTGATTGAGGAGTTGGTGCGTGGATGTGATCTGCCTGACCTGACATTTTAAACAAAGAAAAAAAAGGTCAGGGGCATGAAAGTCAAGGGCAGCCTTAGCTGCAGTGACCAGAGGATGGTGGAGTTCAGGATCCTGAGAAGATGAGACAAGTAGTAGTTTCCCAACCATAGATTTCAGGAGAACAGTTTGTGACATGATTTCTCATAACATTCACATAGACAAACTGATGAAGAACTGGCATTGAGGTGCACTGGGATGTGGGGTCTGACAGTCTTCAGTTCACACAACAAAACTTGAGGAAGTGCCTAATGGTCCTGTCTTTCCCACATGTATTTTTGGGTGCCCCTCACTGTCCAGTAAGAAATTCGGAGAAAGACTTCCATGTTACCCAGTTCACTCCAGTGCACTGCTGAGTTGCTCTCAGAAATTCTTCAGAATTGCATGGGGAGCTATTAACTGCACACAACATAGTTGTATTTGGAAAAGGAAAATGAATGAAACATCTGTTAGTGAAATCTCTTGGTCCACAGACCAGCCTGTGCTGCAGCCCACTTTGTGTAGTTATTTAAAATTACATAAACCAATATAGGAAACACAACACGGTAATGGAATAAGGGGATGTAATTTAGGCTTTGCTTAGCAGGGGCAGCAGCAATGCCTTCAGGCCCATGCTCTGCTCACAGGAGCCATGAACTGGCTTTGATTTCTGCCTCTTGCATGATACAGAGATTACCATATCATTTTTACTTCTGATGGGTGTCATCTTTGTGTCACAGCACAAGTTCAGACATACCAATCCTGTTTCCTCATCACCTCTGTCTCCAGATGGCTCTGCCTGGCTGTCTTTAACTCCCATTTGTTTTCTGATGCTTCCTCTTTCTTAGCTGATCATGAATATTTGTATGTTCTGCTATTTGTTGTAAAGAAGTCTAGATGAGGTGCTTGCCATTCCATTCTCACACTGTCATACGAGTGAGCATCCATCGTTCCCTGTTTCCAGGTTTTGTCTCTGCTGCACAGGCATTGTTGAATTGAAATAGCTTTCTGGGGAAACTAGGCTGCCAAATGAGTAAATAGTGAGAGAGTGAGCAGTCAATCAGTTTTATGAAAAGCTCTGAGTCCGAGAAGATGGAAAAACTCCTACTCCTTACAGACCTCTGACTGGATCTCTCCTCCCTTTTATGTTCAATGCAAGCTAATATAGATTGAATGTCTCTTATAAAGCATATAAAGGTCTTTGGAAATTATCTCCCTTTCTGTAGACAATTCTTTGGAAATGGCTATTTTGACCCAATAAAATTAGATCCCTGCCAGATATTTCCTGGTTTTCCAAAACAAACTCAAATGTCATCTATTTTATATCTATGATATCTAGACAAGCTGTGATTTCTGCTCATATTTTAGGCTTAATGCTTTGTCTCTGCCTTCTCTGTCTTTATGTGTTACCCCAGACTCCTGTCCTCCCCGTTGTTCGTCTTCAGAAGGTGACTGAGGAGCAAAAACATACTGAAAACCATGAGGGATTGAATCTGTCTCTCAGGAGAGGGACTCGTTCCCTGTTTTCCCTGATTTAGCAAGCTGCTCTGCTTTTGTCATTGGCTGCTTGGGTCCCTTCAGTGATTGCTTTTGTTGCAGTTATTTGCATTCATCCTTCACATCTCTCACCTCTGATCCTCCCACCCAGGCTTTCCAGCTTTGCCCTTCATAGCCACTAGGTGCTCTTTTTGTCAGACTCTCTCCCCAGTTTTGGCAACAGACTTTCTCTCTTCTATCCCACAGTAAGCCCCAGCTTAGTGCTGTATTTCCCTGCTTTCCCACTAACCACTGCAAATGGATCAAATGGATATCTTTGACTCTCTGGGATTTATAAACATCTTCTGTAAAAAGGTGCCATTCAATCTGATCTCCTCCTTGTTCTGTGAGCTTCTCTGGCACTTCTTGCTCATACATTGTGCTCAAGAGCTTGAGTTTGGTTGTAGAAAAGCACTGGTCTTCATATGAAGAGGTCAGGATAGGAGTAATCCCTCTGTTCCCTGCCTTATTTGAACTTCTCCTGCTCCAGCTTTCAGGCCTCACTTTTAGTAATGGATTTCTCCACTAGAGAGTCCTTTATTGCTCTTCATTTTCTCTCCATAGAGATATTTAAACACTAATCAAGTAATTTTTTCCCATCTTTCTAATACGCTAAACTGATTAAACTTTAAAAGTCTGTTACTGAAAAATATCTTCTCCAACCTTCAGTTATTTCCCCCCCCACCTCCTTTTTTTGCTGCCTCCGTGTTGTTCTGCATCCTGTTCAGACACCAGAACAGCATTGTAGTTATGGGGTTAATATTACCAATGGCAAATACAGAAGTAAATTATTTCTCTCTGCTTGTTGCCTGTTTATGCATTTCACAATTTTTTATATTCAGTGTGGTATTAGAAAAAAAAGTTATTTATTTCACAGAATCATGGAATGGTTAGGATTGGAAGGGACCTTAAAGGTCATCTAGTTCCAACCCCCCCTGCCATGGACAGGGACACCTTCTGCTAGACCAGGTAGCTCAAAACCCCAATTTCCTGCAACTCTTCACATGCAGGAACACAGAAATGGCCTCTCAGGTTTAGACTAAAGACACATCCAGGATCCTGTCCCTGCCAGCAAACAGGAGTAGATGATGCTAGGGAGAGGTATAAGAATACAGTGAGCACAGCAAGTCATAGCAATTCTCATAGAAGTTTATGGCTCACCCAGGAAGTACTGATGCTGTATTTAATAGATCTTCTGATCCCTTTGTCCACTCTTTTTTAACCGAAAGAGACCTTTTTTATCCATAAGTTCTCTTAGCAAGAGACTCTAAAGCTCAACTGTGGGTTGTGTGGCAAGGCATATCCTTTGTTTTCATTGTGCCCTCTGCTACTTTTGACTTCCTCTGCTGCTCCTGAAACTGTGAACAGCCTTTCCCTGCTCACCTGCTCCATGTCACACATGGTTTTCTGGATCTATATCATAACCCACTTACACCAGCTGAAGAACTGATTTTCATTGCAGGTCTTCCACTCTCTAAGAATAACTGTTGTTACTTGAAGAAATGCAGGTGTATTCATTTGCATGTTTATGTCATGGTAATGCTTTTTTTGAATGAACTGCTCTCTGTGTTGTCTGCATTGTCCTTAACAGTTCCCCTGTCGTGTGCTTGCTAAGAAATAAAAGGACTGTAATATTATTTCTATGCAGTATTTTCTTCATAAGCTTCTTTTAAAAATGCTGATATTTGGTCTTTTTTATGCTTTTTCTCCCAGACAGATTGACAGTAACCACAGCTAAGTAAAAGTAATCATGGAATGATATAATAGTTTGGGTTGGAAGGGAACTTCAAGATCATCTAGTCCCAACCCCTGCTGCTGTAGGCAGTGACACCTCCCACTAGACCAGATTGCTCAAAGCTTTATCCATCCACTTTATCAAGTGAGCTTGGACACTTGCAGGGCAGTATTTGCCATCCTTAAATGTAAAAGACTGTTATACCTAATGCTTATAAAAAAGTCTATTAATTCTTTTCTTTTAGGGAGGCAGATTAGAAAAGCATCAATGCAACTCCATGACTTCAGCTGAATTTAACTCACCGATCTGCTCTTGCTGGAATATTTTATTTTGCATACTTAGAGTACAATTTTATCTATATCAGTGTCAAGGGTTCACTTTTACATGGAAAGAGCAGCTCTGAAAATACTGACTGGTGTGGAGAGGATCAGTTATGAACTTCTCATTAGAAAAAAATTAAGAGCAAATCTTTTCTTTTCTTGCCTGGATCATGCACTGGCACAAAGTCATCTCCTGAATGAGTAGTAGCCTGTTCCATGTGCTTGATCTTTTAAGCCAACAATGTTGTATAAAAGGATTTGAGTGGTGCAGTCCTTTATAACATGATGCTGGTGATAATTTGAAAGAAACCAATCTGCAGATCATTTCATAGCCCTAAAAAGAATCTTACAGTGAAAATCAGGTTATTTCAGTTCTGTATTCTACTATCAAAAAAGAAAAAAAAGGGAGGGGAACACTAGACAATAATGGGCAATTGCTTGGCACTGGGCTGTAAAAAGTGTTCAGTGTGTAATGCTGAATGTTCCTTCTCAAGGAATGAAATAAGGAATGGAGAGAAGCAGGTATTTTTAGTCTCCAAGAGGGGATATCCTAACCTGGCAATGACAACTGTTTCAGGGGGGTGGGGAGATGGGAGAGTGAAATAACAAAGAGAGGAGAGGAGAGGAGAGGAGAGAAAACAGTTAAAAACAGTTCAGGTGTCTCTTCAGTTACTCAAAAAAAAGTTCGTCAGAAGTAGCTTCTTTCCCCAGCTGCTTGTAATGGAATCTGTTCTTCAAATGAGGGTGTTGTTTATGTTTCTGATGATTTTGTATTTCAAAATAGTGCTGTTAGGAACCATGTAAGAAACATATTTCTCTACAGTCAGGTGGCCCCCTCCAAAGACAGCTGGTTCACTCAGTGCTTCCTGGGACACCTTCAGGATTTGGGTTATCCAAGAGCACTGAAGATGCACTTAAAGTGTTTTGACTGTAGTTACGTGTGAGTTAGAGAACAGGAACATTTCCAAGTAATAATGCAGTTTCTGTGCTGTGTTTGCCTCTTGTTACGATCCTGATACAAATAAGAGTAGGTGCCTCTAATGAGAACCTGCACAAAACCTGGAAGAAGCTATTGTAGAACAATCCCTGCACTAGGTTGGCAAACGTATCTACAGCCTCACCACAGCTCCCTGTCTGAATGGAGAGAGAAGATGAGTCTTTCAGACACTTGTAGCTGATATTTGGGGGAGACAAAGGATTACCAGTACTAGCAAGGATGGCAGAATGGAAGGTTAACTTGCAGAGCTCTTGTGAGTGAAATCACAAAGCTTAATATTCTGATAGCTCCTCTCCGGTCTGTCATTACTTACAAACCTCACAGGACTTGCAGAGCTGTATATCTAAAGATTTTCTGTATTGTACAGAGCATCTTTTAACCATGAGCTACAGCAGCAGTGTCTTATGAACCTACCCTGCCTTTTATAATTTTTTAATTTTTTTTTATGTGACTACTTATAAAGAAGTAAATTTTGGTAATCATAGAATCATAGAATCAACCAGGTTGGAAAAGACCTCCAAGATCATCAAGTCCAACCCTACTGTGGTTACAAGACCATGGCACTAAGTGCCACATCCAGTCTCATCTTGAAAACCTCCAGGGATGGGGAATCCACCACCTCCCTGGGCACCACATTCCAATGCTTGATCACTCTCTCTGTAAAAAATCTCTTCCTAATCTCCAACCTAACCCTCCCCTGGCAGAGCTTGAGTCTGTGCCCTCTTGTCCTGCTGCTGGTTGCCTGGGAGAAGAGACCAACCCCCACCTGACTCCAACCTCCTGTCAGGGAGTTGCAGAGGGTGAGAAGGTCTCCCCTGAGCCTCCTCTTCTCCAGGCTCAACACCCCCAGCTCCCTCAGCCTCTCCTCATGGCACTTGTTCTCCAGCCCCTTCACCAGCCTCGTTGCTCTTCTCTGCACCTGCTCCAGCACCTCAGTATCCTTCCTGACCTGAGAGGCCCAGAACTGAGCACATGGATGATGAGTCTCAGTATCATTACTGTCCCAAGTAGTGACTTTGGGATTGTGATAAATTGATTTTCCTTCTCAGCACATCAAAATAGGACTTTGCTTTTTTTTTTTTTTTTTTTAGTTTGAATTGTTGGAAAAACTAATTAGTCTGTTGATCCAAACTAATAAGCCAATTTGAGAGTGAGAATAGCATGGGATGTTACTTTACAAAAAAAAATAGATGCTATGAGAAATTCATAGTTAACTGTTCACAGTATAAAGTGTTTCCTATGTAAGACCTCACTGGGACCTTAGAATTTCCTGGGTGCAACTGAAAGCATATCAGGGTCAAAAGAGACTCAGACTTGCTCTCCCACAAATTAGGACTAAAAGTAAATTATGATTCTTTCTCCAACCTTCCCCTCGCCTGCCTCATACATATACATACTCAGAAATAGCATCCTCTTTAAGCAAAGGCTCCTCTCTTTTCAAATAAAACCAATATATATATTTTTAACATGTCATAAGCTGTGGATAACATGATTACCTCATGCTCCTAAATTCAGCTGTTAATTATTTATCTGGAAGTGTTGGGTGGGCTACCACAATTAGCCTTGACATATTAAATAAATAGGTTTTTACAGTAATTGCTGGTTGATGCCATGCTGCTTGGAATAGGGTTCAGTATTCTGTTCCTCTCTTGGAGCTAACTGCAGTTTTTAATTTTGTAAAACACTTTAGGAGACCATAAGAAAAAAAAATAATCACATTACAAGTGAGAAGTGTGGAGTAAATTTCTTTAACAAAAATGCACCCGTTATAAATTTAGCCCTTAATTGATAGCATTACGAAGTGCTGAGATGGAAAACAAACAGGAGGAAACCTAATAATCCGTAACGTCAGGAGTCTGCACCTGCACTTCAGTCGTGGTCTGCTTGCCAGTCTGCATGCAGGCTCTTGAAGAGGTAGAAGCTTTCAGTAGCAGGACAAAATAATCTTCTGATACTCTGTGTCTGTGGTGGAAAGGTGTCCAGCTGAGGAAACAAGAGGTAGGCAATGACCTTTCAGTTCTTATTTACTTTTATGGCCTCAACCAAAGGACTTTCATGTGCTCTTGCTTCTAAGGCAGCAGGGCAGGGCATTGGTTCTTCAGGTTTTCTTTCTGCCAGGCTGCACTCTCTCCATGGACAAGCTGACCTCTGTGTTTTGTCCTGTTATTTGCATTCAACTGTAGGCAGTCTACTTGGGCTTCTCACATCCTAGTCAACTGAATAGAGAAAAGGCCCCTGATCTGACTTCATGGGATGCAATTGGGCTGTGCAGGTTTACAGATCTGACTCTACAATATCTTCTGTCTGGCTGGAAGATGTCCAAGCTAAAGAACTCCTTTGCATCTCACTCTGGGTATCCTGACAGAACAAGGGAGCAGTAGGATTTGGCTTTGTATAGCAAGTCTAACCATCCAAGAGCTCATTTGGCATTCCTTACGCTGCCTCCTTCCTTCCATTACCATGCAGGGAGTCTGTACCTTGAAACACATACAAGGGTGATAAAAAGGGCACGTTGAGAGCTTTACTGTATCTCAGGCTTTCATACCTCCAGTAGAGTAAGATGTTGTTGATATATCTTAGTTGACATGTTTCTCAGAGTTCTTCAGCCCTCTGGTTCCCATTTTCCCTGGCTTGCATAGACTTCAGAGGCTGCTTCCTTTAAGTTTAGGCATAAATTTGTAATACAATAGTTGCCCATTGTGGTGGATCCTTGCAGTAGCATGTTTGGGTTCAAGTTTCAGACATATGGTCCTGGATTACTCACCATTTTGTAAAACAGTTTTGTCTTCTGAAGTTCTCCAAACTCTCCATCTCCAGGGGCTTCTACTTCTATGTGAACATTACTTGGGCAATTGGCCACAAGCTTCTGTAGTAAAAAATGTTGAAGCAAAAGTCCCAGAACAATAATTTTTAGACTGAAAGTCTGTAAGTTGTAAAGAGCTGATGATATTTCTGCTCTTTTCTGCTTATAGGAAAATGCCTTTCAAAGGCAGCTTTGAGGGAAATGGTGCACTCTGCTCCCCAGTGCTGGAGGTTTGATGGGTGCACATTTCCAAATGATGGACTTTATGCAAGGAAATCTGTGTCTCAGCACGCTCAGACACCAGTTCATTACCATCCCTCAGTAGTTGGCATTAGGAAAGCATTTTTTGCCCTGTCTTCCTTTCCTTACTAATCAGAATTCTCTTTCATTTTGAAAATATGTAGTAATTTCTCTGTGCAGCTAAAGCTATTGACCTTGATGTCTTTAAATCTAGTATAACCATATCCTGAGAGGCTGAGAAACAGACTTTTTCCCCTGATACCACTCTAACTCCTCTGCAATGCTGTGTGTTAAACTTCTGTCTTCATCAGGGCCTTCATCAAGAAACAGTAGCCACAAGCATATTTTGTAAAGAGCAGTAGATTTTTGGGGTGGTAGTTTGTGGATGGGTGAGGGGAACTGTATGTTAGAGTATCTAATATAATAGGGGAACTATATAAATTCTTCTTGGAGGAGAAATGAAATTCCTGGCTTTCCAGAAGGCTTACAGTCTGGGTTTTTTTGTTATTTTTGTTGTCCTGAAGAGGTAAGAAATTTTGAAGGAAGACATACAATAACATATGGAATGTGGGGAACTGTATTAGACTTTGCTGCTTATTCTACCCTTCTGCAGGGATAGTGTCTGACCTGGAAGGATTTCTCTTATGGAAATCCCTGCTACACCAGTGATTTGTGATGGTATTTCTGTTGCTTAAGTCAGTGGAGGGAACAAGAAGAATCCTGCTTTTTTTGTTTTTTTACCTCTTTAGAAGTTCCCAGTCAATTATTGTGGCCTCTTACATTGAGTTGTTTCTCATTCTCTACTCCCTTCACATACTAAACTGCCCTTTTCAAGGGGATGAACTTATGAGATAAACTTGTGAACTGACTCCAACAGACTTGTTGTCTAATACTGGAGGACATAAGGCTTTTTAGCCTTTTTCTGTTCCTTTAGGCAGCTGTATAAATTCAGACAGTGGTGTTTGATGTCATGATTGGTTGAATTTTAATAGAAGTTTGAATTGAATTTTAATAAGACTTCTATAGTGGCAACTAAAGGCAATTATATACACAGATCAGGAAACTGAAGTCATCTCTCTGTTCAGTCAGGGGATGAGCTAACTTCTGCCCAGGGCTCTGTGAATATGTTCCCTTCCTAAATGGAACCAGTTATGTAAATACTTGTTTCACCCTTTCTGTACTCTCCTATCTCTATCCTAACATTGTTAAAATACATAGTGGAGGAGTATCTACCTTAAAAACATCCACCTGTGTGTAGTCCTATCCTAGCAGTAATTGTAGGCTATAGTGCAATAATAATATAGTCCAAGTCTTACAGATGCTCCATTTGAACATGTTTTGGGAATTTTTTTGGGTTTTGCTGTTATTGTAGAGCTCCCAAACTTACTGCAGTAGACACAGCAGGCATGTGTAACAGAGAAGATGTAGTGAAGCTATCATTTAAACACCAGAAAAGAGACTCCAGTTGTTGACAGCAAAGAGAAGAGTGGAGATGACAAAGATGAGCATATTCTGCCCTTACTTCTGTGTGCACGTGGCCTGGCATGGGCACTTGGCTGAGACATCTCTGAGTGCTGCTGTGAACAGGGACAGCTGTCACAGGGAAGGTTTGTGAGACTGTTTAGTTTGAATGCAAGGACAAACTGAAATATGAATGAATTTCGTAATAAGATGATACATATAATCCATCTCCAGTGTCTCACATCTATTATCTTTCCACTTTTCTCTAACTGCTTGAGAATGGATTTTCCAGTGGGCAAATTAAAATCCTCCTGTTACATCCTGTTCTCTCGACAAAGTTTTTTTAAACCTGTGTGATGGTTTGGTATTGACACTGAGAGGATAAGTTTGGATTGGGTGGGCTATATGGCATAAACACAGACTTTTTTTGATACTGGTCTGGTTTTGCTAGAAGGTGACTATTGGTTGGCTTTAAGAACATGTCTGAGAGGAAAGTAATCAAAAACTGATAGCAGCAAAATTTAATGAAGTCAGAAGAATGAAAACATTGTGCCTGTGACTACCAGAAGGGAGAGACACAGGCTAAAATGCAGCATGTTATTGAGGACTGAAGCATCTTCTTCATTCATTTCTGAACTGGTTTCTGCAAACTTCTGTGCTTTCTGGCATTCTGCACACAACTCCATTAATTTAAATGAGTTTTGGGGTATCCCCAGGTAGAAAGAATGTTATATTCTTTTTCATCATAAGAGTATCATATTGTTTTTTAATAGTGGATTCCATTTTCAGGTAAGGAAGGCAAACTTTTTACTGTAAATGATGGGAGCTTATTTTCCATGTACAGTTAGATCCTCTAGTGTGCTGCATTTCCCTTAATACAACAAATACTAATCTGTAAGTCACAATTCATAAAAAACAGTGAGAATTTCTCTTCCTTAAGGAATGCCCTAATGTTGGGTCTCCTGTTTGTGGCAGAGGACTGGTCCTTTGTGGAGAGGTCACTAATATGTAGGGGAGAGTTTTTTTAAGAACTGGTTTCACTTTTCTGGCCTCATGACCTGGTGTGGTGTATTTGTGTGGCCATCAGTATGTTTGATGGGGAGGATTACCAAAGCAGAACTGATGCTTAAAAACTGAGTATGGTCTGTTTGTGTTTCCAACATCTGTGTGATGAAAAGAAACGAAGTGCAGAGAAATGGTGTAGCCAATTTTTTTTTTAGAATGGCAGTACACTTATTGAAATACATTGCATGTGATGAGAGCCTGATTTCCTGTGGGAGCACATGGTTTTTGACAACTTAATGTCAAGGATTTTTTGGCTTTACATTTTTGTCCTTTCTCCATAGTCTAAACACTAAGTCTTTCTATTCACAGGCAGTTTGTACTGCTTTCTCAGGGTCCCTATTTTGGGCATTGCTTTTTACAGGGTTTTATACTGCACTAGAAATGAAGATGAAATAAATTGTCCAGATGGGATTTTTAAGGTATGGACTGTGGAGATGTACAATCTACACATGCTGTGAGTGGTTTCTGGTAGTCCCACAGTGTTATAAGGGAATAGCACTTTCTTGGTGTATTCTTTAATAGAATCACAGAATGGTTAGGGGTGGAAGGGACCTTAAAGATCATCTAGTTCCAACTCCTCTGCCATGGGCAGGGACACCTTCCACTAGACCAGGTTGCTCAAAACCCTGTCCAGCCTGGCCTTGAGCATCTGCTGAAGTGATACTGAAGAGGTGTATGTGAGAGTAGTTTCTATGATGGTTCACACAGAACTGCATGAAAACTTCTCAGTGTTTTCGTATGTCCTAGAGTTGCTTCACAGTGATTTTCTGTTGGTCATTTAAAGGCCCAAATCAGCATATTGTCATTGCTAAGGCTCCAAATGCCCAATTCTGCTCTGACAATCTCTATGTACATTTAAGCTTTAAATGAAGGCTTCAAATGTCACCTTTTAAAATGCTTCATGGCTAATAAAAAAATTAAAATCTCATGATTGTCATAAAGTTGCAATTTAAATTTATCAGTAGTCAGTTTTCAAAAAGCAAAGGAGCCATGGTGCACTCTGAGAGGATCCTGGTTTAGGTTTTGGGGGACCAGGACTTTGAAGCAGATCACCTATGTCCATTAGCTAGGACATAATCAAGATGCACATCCAAGCACTAGGCCTGCAGATCATATAAATCACATTGTGGGTGCAGAGTGACATTCCCATCAAAATATAATACAGCAGCAAAATCTAGTAAAACAGCACTTCTGTCACAGAGAGCAAACCTGAGCCTTATGTTTTGCTAGAAACCTAAACTGTCTAACTCTTCAAAAGCCATTTAATTTACATGAGATCATTTCTTAGTGCAGGAAAATGCCTCTTTGTACCAGTAGTATATTCTCCTGAGTGCTAAAAGTCTTGTTTTTACTGGCCAGTACATTAGTGGCTTAATTACACTATGTGTTTGAAACAAGGATAATTGCAAAAAGTGTAGGTTTTATTAAGTGTGTGTCAGGTCATACATTGAAAACCCTAAAATAAATCTGTAGCCTAAGTTCAGACTATTGAAAGTTGTGTATAAAATCACATAGGAGAAGAGAGTTGTAACTTAAAAGCTGCAGATATTTTTATTTTCAAAAGGAAATATAGGTTCAGTGACAATGCTAACATAAAGATGTCAAGATAAATAGGAAGGGTGTTCTGCTCAAGGGGATAATATATCTTACAGATTTTAGCATCTTTCAATAAACTATTCTCAGCTACATTCATAAATGCTTGAGCAGTAACTCATAAATAAAATAGTATTAATTGAGTAAGTTAGTAAGTGTCTTTTTCAGTGATTGACAATACACCTGTGATCAATTACTTAACGAGCTGTCCTGGGCAGTTCCTGTTGGAAGTTGCATTCTCCTAACTCTTATTCCAGTGCTGATTTAGCAGACACCGAAATAATCTTTTACAAGTTTATTTTACAGTCTGGTCAAAAGGTTGAGAGCTAAAGCTGAAGTTGATAATGTCCAAATGAATGAAGGCATTAGATGGAATATAAATCTTTATTTGATAGGCATATCTAAAAAAGGGAAATGAAATGTCATTTTAAGCCAAAAAGCTTGCCAGTAAAATTTTTAGCAAGTCAAAGCTCTTCACTGAATGATCACCGAGTGCGTAGGAGCACGAGGAAGAGGACAATGTGGTTTTTCTGTCAGCATTGCCTCACCTCAACCATCTCTTTGGCAGTTTCAAGAGGAATATAGGTTTGTAGAGAGTATCAGCATCTTGGCTAGGAAGTGCCTGGGGCACCAGGTTGGGTTTAGGTTGATGTGTCTTGGCTTAGAGGAGCCACACTGCCAGAGAAGCTGTGCTGGGAGTGAACTGCTGAGGTCTTGGGGTTCATACCTCTGCTTTGCTCCATGAGCCTGGTGCCTCCTGCTACAGAGCAACACCAGTGGGGAAATTGCAGGAATTTACTGTCCTGCTGTTTATAAGTATCCATTTTATGAGTGCACAGGGTGGTAAATTCTCCCCCTTTCCTTTCCTGCTTCTCTTCCCTGGCTGTCCCAATGATTTGTGGAAATGAATTATTTTTAAAATCATCTTTTTAAAAAAGTAATTTTTAACTTGACAGCCTTCCTGTCAAGCACACTGGAGCAGAAGGGACCACACGAGGCAGTTGCTGCTGCTGAAGAGATCAGAAAAGATGAAATTGGGGAGTTAGAAATCTTGTCTGTTAAAGACCTTGGGGTTTTGCATTGTTGTTTTTCCCAATGATTTATTTTTTAGAATAAACTTTCTGACTAGAGGAGTGTTCAAATGTCAAACCCTGAATTCTGTCCCCTTAAAATGCCTTTAAAATAGTAATTAGCATTCTGCTTGCCTGTAACCTTAGCCAGGGTCTTCTTCCAAAGAAAAGATACATATGAAATGCAGTCTAACTGAATACAGTTAGTTTGGTGTCTTTTGCAGAAAATGTAGCCCCAAAATGCTTAGACAAAAAAGACTTTCAAGTTTGCTGTGTCCCATGGAAGAGGAGGAACCAAGGGAACCATTGTTAGCTGACAAAAAGCATAACCAAATTCTCACTGCAGGAAAAATGAGGATGAGAAAGAAAATCTCTTCTAATGTGTTTTTGAAAAAGTTGTTTTTCTGTTCATTGTAGGTGAATGGGATCAGCATATTATTCCACAGTGATACTAAGAGATGTTCCCAACTGAACACCTAATTTAATGCTTGGTCTGGGAGTCTCTCCTCCTGCATTCTGGAATCTTTAATTAAATGTCAGGCTGTGTTCAAAGACTTTAAGGGATTGGCCACTATAGGTTTATTTATTATCATGGCATTAGTTGCATTAATAATGATATTCTCTTCAACAATATATACAACAGTCAATAAAACTCTCACTTGTTTAAATTTCTTTTACTGTATAGGAACCAGTTTCCTGACACAGTGATAAAAATCACTCTATAAATATCTTTGGCCTTTGGAAGTAAGAGACCCTTTTTTTGCACTTTATATATCCTCAAAGTATTTACTGAAGCAGAAGTGCTTCCATTTTGGAGTGTTTTGGTCATTTCATGTTTCCCTTCCCATTTAACAAGATATTAAAAAGATATCCTTCAGGGTAGGCAGTGAAATGTAACAGCAGAAAGGTCACCCAAAGAGCACAGAAATGGCCTCTGAAGAGCTATTTCTGCAGGAAATAGGGAAGGGAAAAATTTGCTTTCTAAAATTTCATTTCAGGAATAAGAGGTTTTCTTCTCCTCCTCACCTCTCCCTTTATTTTGAACCCATCAGTGCCAATTTTCCCCTACATGACTAGCAACTGCTCTGTTTTAATTTTTTGGGATACTTTTCTTAAGATTCTGGATATGTTGTAGGGGGCCCAGAGTGCTACAGATTGAAGTTGTACCTAGCTCATCCAATTTTGAGTTGTGCTTCAAAGGCTTATTTCAGCTTGTGGAAAAATTAATAGGCCTCTGTTTTCTTAAAATGTCATTACTTTTTATAGCTTTGATATAAACTTTCCTGCCTGATCACGTTAGCAAGAGGATGAGTCCTTCTAACTCTGAAATAAAGAAGTGCTGACAAGGTCTGTGTGCATAACAGGAGTCAGCTAGAGTTTTTAGATTGATGGTGACTGGTTTGCCTTCACAAATCCTTTCTTCTTAGTAATAAACACTTGTTCCATGGTCCTGTTAATCCTTCAGTCTAAATGAAAGTCATCACACTTCTTTGTGTATGAGTACAGGAAAGGAAATAGTGTGCAGGAGAAGGAATTACATCCATGCTTTTCCCCTTTTTCAATTGCTTCAGTTCACCTAACCAATTTAAAGACATTATTGATGCTACAGCATCAGTTGTTGAGTGCTGCATGTCTAATTCTAGTCTCAAAGTTTTAGAGGAAGTCATTGAAAATGTTCATATTCTCATCTTTGTTCCTAAATTTCCATTTCACTTTGATATTACTGTTTAGGGCGATGAGTTATTGGAAATGTCTTTCCACAGATGAAAAAACAAAGAGTTTCTCTGGTTTGTATATTGGTTAGATATTAGCAAAATATTCTTCACCCAAAGGGTGGTTGGGCACTGAAACAATTCCCCATGGAAGTGAGAACAGCCCCAAGCCTGACAGAGTTCAAGAAGCATTTGGACAACTCTCAGGTACATGGTGTGATTCTTGGGGTTGTCATCTTGGACAGGAGTTGGATTTGTTGGACAGGAATTGTCATGTCCAGGAGCTGGACTTGATGATCCTTGTGGGTCCCTTCCAACTCAGAATATTCTGTAATTCTGTGATTCAGTGAATGAAAGTTTTGCATCCCTGGACACCTTCCTAAAACAACAAAAAGTGAGGAGGTGAGAGGAGTGCAACACCCCAAATAATTTATCACTTAACAAAGTAAGTGAACAACAGAACTAAAGCTGTTTCGAGGCTCCAAGATTAGTCAATAGAGCGATGACATTTCTCTGACTCACCAGTTAAAATAAGTAAAGGAGTTATGATGAACTTTTCATTTAATTTTTATACTTCAATTTTTCTTTCCATTTTCTGCTACCTATATAGAAGTAGCATTCCTTGGGGTGCTCTTGTACTATGAAGAAGTTGTGTTTGTTTTCTTCCTACTGTTTTCAGACTGCCTATTTAGGAGCTTTTTTAATAGAGATCTCTGTGTGGAAGACCTGTATACATATATATATATTCTATCTATATCTGTATCTCTATATCTCTATTCTATCTATATCTATATCTCTCTCTCTCTGTTCTATCTATATCTCTATCTCTATTTCTCTGTCTCTATATCTGTCTGTATCTCTATATTTCTCTATAGCTGTATATCTATATCTCTATATCTATATATCTCTATTGTAGCTGTATATATATATTCTA
>NW_008664200.1:0-2054 GCF_000695815.1 Acanthisitta chloris | reverse complement strand
AACTTATAATGTCTTTAACTTACAGGCCCACGCAGAATTACTTTAAATAGAGGTAACCTTTGTCTCTCTCTTTACTTTTCAACCTTCATTCATTATTTACTCAATTCTTTCTCTCTTGGATCAATATCTTCAGGCTAAAAACTTAAACTCTGAAAGTTCAGCTGTTTCTCATCCATCTGTATTCCTGTTCTATTTGAAGAGCTGTGTTGTGACTAAAAATGTGTTTTGTAAATATATTTGAATTACCAAATTAACCAGAAACAGCAGTTCAGATTCTTTGTTTAAGTTAGTTAAGAAAGGTAAGTTAGATGGGCCTTCCACTTCAGTTAGAAGAAAGGACCAAGCACAGATTACGTATTTTTAAGAAGAAACTCTTGAAACCATATAGATTTTATTTTGTCATCCCACATTTCCACGCTGCTTCTCTGGAAAACAAAGAATTAATCTTTTCCCCTCAGTATTTCTTTTCCTCTTTCCCACATGTTATCTTGAGACCTGTTATTACATAACTCACATTGTTGCAAGCCTGGGACTGATATCTGGCTGTTGTTAGAAACTACTTTCCTCCAGTCAGTCAACCAGAGTCAACCAAGTCAATAATGGTGAGCCTTGTTAGGCTGTGGGAGAATGGAGGGATGAGTAGTTTTTTCTGTTCAGAGACAGATGCTTGGGAGCTGGATAGAAGCAGCACTATTCATGTGTTGCTGAACTGGAACTCTGGTATATTTGTGTGAAACCTGCATGTTGATGTGAATTCTGCAAGGCCAGCTTTCCTAGAGAGAGGTAAAACTCCTACAGGTATCAGGTTTACTCTTTGAATTGCCCAACAGTTATCCCTGAACTTAAAGGTGGCACTTATTTTTTTGCTTAACTGTTTATTTTTAGTGACTTCAGATCAAAGATCTTGTACTTGTGGGATGCACTGAGACACAAGACTTCCTATGGCATTTCATAACACTAAACACACTGAGAGATGCAGGTCAATATTCATCAGTAAGCACCACAGAATTTTTCACTCACATTCATCTAGCCTGAAAGAAATTGTGATGCTCTGCCAGAAAGAACTGTCTCTGAAAAGATCAGTAAGCAGAATTTTTCACTCACATTCATCTAGTCTGAAAGAAATTGTGATGCTTTGCCAGAAAGAACTGTGTCTGAAATGAAAATCAGAGAGCAAACATTTCTATGAAGAATCGTGGGGTTTAAAATCTCATAATCTGATTGGAAAACGCATTTCTAAGATGACATTGGAACCCTGATTCTTTTCAGTCATATGCTTTTGATATACAGAATTTTTCACTCACATTCATCTAGTCTGAAAGAAATTGTGATGCTTTGCCAGAAAGAACTGTGTCTGAAATGAAAATCAGAGAGCAAACATTTCTATGAAGAATCGTGGGGTTTAAAATCTCATAATCTGATTGGAAAACGCATTTCTAAGATGACATTGGAACCCTGATTCTTTTCAGTCATATGCTTTTGATATATTCTAAACATAACAGCAGAGCTAAAACTTGAAGAACAAAAAGTAAACCTAAAAGGGAAAAAAAGCAGCAGCTGAAGATAATCTGTTGTAAAATTTTTATTTATAAGGAGAAAAGCTGTGCTTTCATTTACAAGAAAGGAATGGAGGCAATGACATCTACCTTCTTTACTGCTTCACACTTCCTCTTTTGTCAGTAATCCAGTCTTTGATGTGGAGTTGGGTCAAATATCAACAGTAGATTATACATTTTCTCAGTCTGTTTCTGGGTGCTTTATGATGTTATGGTTAGCTGACAGTTTAAATTCTTTTCCAGATTATAACAGCATGATCATTCTTCCTCTTGCCTACACTTATCAGATTCCACTGTGGAGTGGTTCTACAAGTAAACTCAAGCTGCAGTAAAACTAACTCATAAAAATACATCACAGATCTGATCACTCATCTCTGGTAACAGGTTCCCAAGAGAGATTTTACATTGTCACTGCTTGGCAAGAGGTGGGTTTAGTATCCCCCACCTGGCAGACATGATAAGGAAATGATTGTAAGCAGTCCTGCTGTACATCATCTT
>NW_008664199.1:0-628 GCF_000695815.1 Acanthisitta chloris | reverse complement strand
TCCCCAACCTTTTCTCCATGTTCTCCAACCCTTTCTCCTTCTCTCCAACCCTTTCTCCATGTCCTCCATCCTCTTCTCCATGTCCTCCAATCCCTTTCTCCATGCTCTCCAACCCCTTCTCCTTCTGTCCAACCCCTTCTCCTGTCCTCCAGACTCTTCTCCATGTTCTCCATCCCTTTCTCCATGTCCTCCATCCTCTTTTCCGTGTTCTCCAGAACTTCCTCCTTCTCTCCAACCCTTTCTCCTGTCCTCCAACCCCTTCCCCTTCTCTCCAAACCTCTTCTCCTTCTCTCCAATCCCTTCTCCTGTCCTCCATCCTCTTCTCCATGTCCTCCAGACCTTTCTCCTCTCCTCCAGCCCCTTCTCCATGTCCTCCATCCTCTTCTCCATCTTCTCCAGAACTTCCTCCTTCTCTCCAACCCTTTCTCCATGTCCTCCAACCCCTTCTCCTGTCCTCCACCCTCTTTTCCAAGTTCTCCAGAACTTCTTCCTTCTCTCCAACCCTTTCTCCATGTCCTCCAACCCTTTCTCCTGCTCTCCAACCCTTTCTCCTGTCCTCCAGACCCTTCTCCATGTCCTCCATCCTTTTCTCCATCTTCTTCAGAACTTCCTCCTTCTCTCCAACCCT
>NW_008664198.1:14231-24820 GCF_000695815.1 Acanthisitta chloris | reverse complement strand
ATTATATAGATATATAAAACCACTCTGAAAGCTTAGCTGCTTGGTACTAGAAATAACTCATTTCCTTTTTACGCCTGTGCCTGTTACTGCTTTTCTTTACGTTTCTCAGTTCAAAATAAGCACAGACAAAAACAATGCATTCAAAGGTGCCAAACTGTACATAAGGGAAAAGCATGTGCAAGAGTGCAAGTTACTTCTGAAAGTCTGACAGACTCATGCAATGTTTTCCTTAGTTTAATAACAAATAATCATAACATTCGAAGCACATGGTTTGCATTAAGAAGCATGGGATGACACAAAAAAAATGCTCAGTTATTTGGCTTCTGAGACTATTTGCAAGAACTGACTGCTAGAACGAAGATGGATGCACATATTGGATCATGTAGGCCTTTCATCTAATTCCTAACTACTGCAGGTACCTCTTATTTGTCTACTCTCTTGTTTTGACCCATTTTACTGGATGTTTTCTGGAGTTGTGCTGTATGGATCATTGTAAGGAAGATCGAGTGAGAAAAATCCAGGGGTTGCAGCTGAGTGAGGACTTTCTAACCCAGAAGAATAGCTGATACCTTGACCAAGGTGCAGTTGAGGCCAGTAGACTGAGCAATTATGATGGCCTGAGTAGTCCAGTGGTCAGGGATATTCAAAGAGCATCAAGCAAGGAGCAAGGCAAACACACTGAAAAACAAATCTTGGTGAAAAGAAACCGTGGAGAATAAAATACAACAAAGCCCAAAATAACAGACAGGTAAACCAGAATAGCTGATACCTTGACCAAGGTGCAGTTGAGGCCAGTAGACTGAGCAATTATGATGGCCTGAGTAGTCCAGTGGTCAGGGATATTCAAAGAGCATCAAGCAAGGAGCAAGGCAAACACACTGAAAAACAAATCTTGGTGAAAAGAAACCGTGGAGAATAAAATACAACAAAGCCCAAAATAACAGACAGGTAAACCAGAGGCTTTTTTTTTGGAGGCAAATATAAAGAGGGAACTACATAAATGCAGCTATAACCAAGTAGAGCATTGAGCAGACAAGACAAACTGCTCTTGGCTCTTGACAGGAGAAGGTATGCCAGACTTTCAAGAGACAAGAGAAACCATATTTTAGGCTCCCAGTTCTTTCTTCTCCCAAGCCTTGGAGCTTTGCAGATCAAGGTATAAGCAAATAGCTTCTGGCCACTTCAGACAGAACATCTGCTACTCATGACAGCAAAAGAATTGACCCATCAGGGCCAGTGTGTGTCACTGGTTGAATTTTAATCCATAGGATTATGTTGCTGCTCCTCTGAGTTTTCATTGAAGGCAAACACAGCATGATGCATTCTTGTTCTTGTTTCACGTCTTCTCACAGCCTTTCCAGTGTCAAAGAGCTTGGCAGCATCCAGTAGTTGCTGCTCCCAGCTCACCTTCCTTTCCTTTTCCTGCTGGCTTTTCTTCCAGCTCTGGAAATCAGTGTGGCCATTTTCTTTTGCTCCACACATAGGGCTTTGAATTTCATTGGGCAGAAAACCATGCTGGCACTTGTGCTGAGTTTGTTTTATTCAGCTGTTTTCCACTCCCATATGTAAAAAAGCTGTTTTTAACACTCACCACTCATTCTGATGCTTGCATATGCCTCTACTTTTCTGTGCTTTATGGCCTGCTGCTCAGTCAGAAAGTTGACAGGTGGTTGCTGCATTCATATGAGGAATATTTCTCTTACCTTCAGGAAAGCTGCACTGGAGATATTTGTCTGGATTGCACCTATGAATGTGCTGTTCCTGTGAAGGAAAGGAGAGGATTTTCATTAGTGCAGGACTATTTTCTGGGTCTGGATATCTCAGTCAGTTTGAGATACTAACTAGTAATGATCGGTAGTTGCCTCAAGAAACAGAGACCATCACATGTAGAGGAGAACACTTCAGAGAGGGAGCAAGATAGTCAGGAATGTTTTTGCATTCAGAAAAAAATGCTTATAGTGATATCATACTCTGACACTGTGGTGGCCGCAGCTGAAAAACATTTTGTTGCTTTTAAAATGTGGAAGTCATTATATAATTGTATTTTAGAATCGTACACACCTTACATTTTTTATATTGCCAGGAAGACTGTTTAAATATCTTAGCACAGAGGGAGTGTCTGCAATAATCCTATCTCCTGAAGACACATAGTCCACAAAGCTTAGTCTGGACTTTGCTGCCGACTGTCCTTCTAGCAAACAAACTCCCATCTGTGGGGAGTGACAGCTGTCCTGAAGGAATTTCAGAGATGTATAAGATGACATTTCTCCACTGTAATTACAGCTAAATAAATTTTGTTATAAACTCAGTCTGTCTAACAAATACCAGCTCCTCCATTTTGCTAACTAGCTTGTCACAGTTATCACAGTTACACATACACACAGGTGTATACACACATGGTGCTTTATACATTTTTAAAACATTTTCAATTACTGACAACAGAAATAGTACATAAAAGTTCAGATTCTGTAATCAGAGCCTCTAACAATAATGCTTCCCTACTGATTTTGTGCCATTTATGTTCTGTTGTACCTTCAATGTTTTTGTGAAAGAATGTATGAGCACTATTGTACACTAGATTTAAAGAACACTTTAAATATAAAGCTGACAACAAGCCTGTACACATTTCATAGTAGCTCTGAAAGTCTTGAGCAGTAATATGAAGCATGACCAAGACCCACTGGATAATTTTTGCAAAAATGGAACCCCATAATTTTGAGTTCTCCCACTTCATCTCAAAGTTAAGCTTTTCCTGCATGCAGTCTTACAGCTACAGTATTCATCTAAGCTGCTCAGTGTCTTCTTTCTATTCTTTAGTCTGAATCAGGACAATTTTTAAACTTGGATGACTGCAGCTCAGAGGACAAGGTTCTGAACCTGCACTTTTTTTACATCCAAGGCTGATGTGAAACCCCACGAGTTTAAGAAAACAGAAATATTTGGAAACATCACTGAAAACAATACATAACTCAAAAAAAGTTATGATGTGACGTGACAACATATTCTCATGGCAATCAACTCGATCAGAAAGGTTCCTACTGGTCCCTATATGTTTCAGCTGAAGACACCTCCAATATGCATCAAAGGTGGTTATTGAATTGCAGCCTATGAAATAATTTCTTGAACAGATTGCAGGTGCCAGCTTCTCAACCACAGTAAATCAGGACATGTCCGTGCAATTTTACCAACTGGATATTTAACAAAATGTATACCTTTGTTTCTATTGTTTATTAAGCCAGAGGATGAAATCCAGATATTTTGAGGATATGGTAGACACCCTGTATTAAGTATGAGTAGCCCACTAATCCTTGCTTGCGTCACTTGTGTATTCTTCTGATGGTAGATCTGTAGTGCCCATTTGGATCTGATCCAGCTCTGAGAAATTTGCCTGGCCATTTTGCCTGAGCTGACTCTCAGCTGGGTTCAGCATTTTAGTCAAAAGCAGCTACTGTCTAAAAGCTATCAACGTTTGTTGGGAAGAAGATGCCCCATTCTGCCTTAAGACAATTCACACAGATGGAAAAAACCAACTCTGGCCTTTCACCATTTGTTCATGTTGTACAGAGAAGAGTCCTTAGCATGCTGAAGCAGAGTTTGGAGTACCACAATTCTACAAAGTCAGGGTAAATTAGGTTCCCTGTTAAAGAACAATCATACAGCATCTGCCTTCATGTCTATAGCTATATTACAATGAAGGACACAATCAGTCTCTCAAACATACATTGCTGGCATGCCTTATTATCTCCTACCTCTCAAACTGATCCTTCTGCATCTGTTAAGTAGTTTTCAATTGAAATTTTCTGTTCTTTTTCAATATTCTAGGAGATTTTGATGGCATTGGCAGTTATTGGACTTCCAGAATTTGGACAATCTGACTTTCTGGTATCTTTTCTTTTGCACTTGTCCTCAAAAGGTGCAGGCTTTTTCAAAGGACTCAGGCCCCTTAATGGATTTCTCTGGAGTTCAAATCTGGTCCTGTAAATCCAAGAAAGCATGGGTTGGGAGGAAGAGAAAGGTGTTGCTGAACAGAAGCCATTTCTTCCATGTAGTGAATGAGGTGACATGAGTTGATATTCTGAAATGTTTTTAAAATATCAGGGATTCAAAACTTTGCATTTAATACCATTTATAACAAGTACTTCTGTCTCTGAAGCACCAGGAACCTCTTATTCTAATTCAAGCATAATTTTACCTCATATCTTCTTTTATTTATTTCATCTAGCTGGTTTCTTTTTAACATCACATACTATGAAGAAAATTGTTAGCCTGTTATAGATCAGTTGGCTCATTATATCCACCCCCACTTGCTCTTTCTATTATTGCAATTCTAGAATGGGTAGTAAGTCATTACAGATTTCTTTTCCAGATATCTGCTTCTGTCATGATGCTGTTACAAAGCTGACTGGTAGCTTTCAAGCAGCCAAGATTTATATGTTTGATCACAAAAATAAAAGGCAGAATTTCCACAGGAATGTCCTGCACCTCCTAAATGTGGTCAAGCTTAGTTTGAAGGATATAGAGGGTAATATCTCCCTACTAAAATTGTCTTTTAGCCAAAGACAGCAGACCTGAGTCATCTGCTCATTCTCCTCTGTTTGCATGACCCCACAGCATGCACGGGTGTGAGTGGACACAGGACCTAGGAAATACAAGTATGTACATGTGTATCTACCAAATGCCACTCTCTTCCTCTCTAAGTTTTTTGATGGTGCAGAAAGAAAAATATACAGCAATTTTCCAAGGTTTTAGCATACTACTCACATGTGCAGAGTCCTGTACTCTTGGTGACAAGAGGTGATCTTATCAGCAAGGGTCATCTGGCACTCAGGAAGGGCAAGCAGGGCCTGTAGCTTGCATGCTGCACTCCTCTGAAGGGCTGCAGCACTAAAACCCCCAGGCCATGGCATTTGCTGCAATCTGAAAAGCTGTCTCCCACATGCTGCTTTAAGAAAGCAAGAACAATTAGCCAGCCATGATTCCCTCTCTGTGCTCTAGCTAGCTTGGTATTAAGCTTCCGCACTGGTTTCTATGTGTATCCGTGATTCAAGGCTGCTGTCTACTTCTTCACTACTTGCCAGCACTTGGCAAATGTCTTGTGCTGTGTAGCATCACCAACATCTGTTTGAATGATGTTACAGAATAGGATACAGCATGGTCAGTAACACTTCAAAACCCTTTTTTGTGTAAGCATCACAAAAATATTGGTGGATTGCGAACTGCCTGAATGGCAGATCTCAGATTTGCAATCAGTGGCACAGAGTGTACCTGGAGGCCTGTCAGTAGTGGTGTCCCCCAGAGTTCAGTATTGTTAAACTTGTTCATCAGTGACTTGGATGAAGGGACAGAGTGCCTCCTCAGCAAGTTTGCTGAAGACGCAAAGTTGAAAGGGGTGGCTGATATCTGAGAATGCTATGGAGACCTTCAGAAGGAACTCAACAGGTTGGAGAGATGGGCAGAGAACCATCTGAAACTCAACAAAGGCAAATTCAGGGTCTTGCACCTAGGGAAGCATAACCCCATGCACCAGTACAGGCTGGGACTAACCTTCTGGAAAGCAGCTGTGCAGAGAAGGACCTGGGAGTTGGTGGACAACAAGCAATCCAACAAGACTAATGGTATCCTGGTGTGCATTAGGAAGAACATTGCCAACAGGACAAGGGAGGTGATCCTGTCCCTCTACTCAGGTCTAGTGAGGCCTCACTAGGGAAGCATAACCCCATGCACCAGTACAGGCTGGGACTAACCTTCTGGAAAGCAGCTGTGCAGAGAAGGACCTGGGAGTTGGTGGACAACAAGCAATCCAACAAGACTAATGGTATCCTGGTGTGCATTAGGAAGAACATTGCCAACAGGACAAGGGAGGTGATCCTGTCCCTCTACTCAGGTCTAGTGAGGCCTCACCTGGAGTACTATGTCCTGGGCTCCTAATGGTATCCTGGTGTGCATTAGGAAGAACATTGCCAACAGGACAAGGGAGGTGATCCTGTCCCTCTACTCAGGTCTAGTGAGGCCTCACCTGGAGTACTATGTCCAGTTCTGGGCTCCTCAAAATGAGAGAGACATGGAGGTCCTGGAACAGGTCCAGTGGGGAGCTGTGAAGATTGATGAGGTGAATGGAGCACCTCTCTTAGGAGGAAAGGCTGAGGGAGATGTGTCTGTTTAGTCTGGAGCAGAGAAGATTGAGAGGGACTTTAACAACATATGCAAGCATCTGCAGGAAGGATGTCAAGGGGATGGAGCCAGGCTCTTCTCAGTGGTGCCAAGCAATAGGAGAAGAGGCAATGGGTAGAAACTGATGCACAGGAAATTCCACCAGAACATGAAGGAGAACTTCTTTACTGTGTGGGTGACAGAGCACTGGAGTAGGCTGCACCGAGAGGTTATGGATTCTCCCTCACTGGAGATACTCAAGAACTGTCTCGACACAATCTGGAGCACAATCCAGTGCTCTAGGGAAACCTGCTTGAACAGGGAGTTTGGACTAAACGGCCTTCGGCAGTTTCTTCCAACCTTACCCATTCTGTTATTCTGTGGTTTAAAGTGTTGACAAGCAGGAATCAAAAGACTTTGATTCAGAAATGTGGGGCAACCATTAGGAACATGCTTAAATATAGGTATATGTTTAAGTGTCCTTCTGAAGCTGCACCTAAATATTTGCAGACTGAATCTGAGCTGATTAGTACCAATAACCATGTTAGATGTTTACTGAGCCCACAATAAGCTCCTCCTTAATACTGTGTCAAGGGATTAGCATACAGTCACTTCTTATTCAAATACTTACAAAATTATTTTGATTCCAGAACTAATTAACTGGACTGTATCTTAATCATTCCTACTAATATCATACAGATGTAAGCAAACTGTCATACGATTCCTTACCAGCCTGATATATTTCAATTTCAACATAACTTAATAATTGCAGTAACAACTAGTTAAAATGTAAGTAGGAAAAAACATTGGATGGAGACATCTTAATTTAAATATAATCCATTAAGTAAAAACTGCTATTGTAATTAGTGATAATGTAGCACAATTATGAAATAAAATTTGATTGGTACATTGGAATTTAAACTTAATTAGTAACTGCTATTCTAATTAGTAAATGCAATATGTTTCATGCAGTGTTTTGTTGAGGAGAAATGCGTGCACAGTAGAGATAGTGGTGAGGAAAGAGGCATGAGGAGAGCTGAGGTGGATATTGTGGAGCAGAGGAGTTCAGCCAATATGAGGCCCAATGTCCTGCTTCTGAACCGACACTGACCTCACAGCAGAGACTTTCAATCTTACCCAAAAACTTGATGTGAAGAACAGTTCACCTTCAGAAAATCTCTTCTTGTGGTTAATTACTTCCAGTGCCCAGATGGAGGGTTTCGTTTTGACATCTACAATTTTCTGTTTGCAGATCTGGATGGGAAAATTTTGATAAACTAGGGAAAATAGTTGCAGAAGTCAATTGAATTGAAGAGCTTGGCAGTTTGAATTAGGAAAATGCAAAGCTGTCCTAGACACAAAGGCACTATAATATCAGAGGTCTGTACTCTTCTGAAAGGGAGGAGATTGGAGGAAGCATCTTGAGACCTAGCAGGATTAATAGCCTTCTTAAGAAATATAACATATCTTTTAATGGGAAGAAGGAGGTGAAAAAAATCTTGGCTGTCATTTTCACTGAAATAACCATAATAATGTCTGCATGTTTTTTCTGGAAAACAGTTCACTTAAGCCCCTTGTTATGTGCACATACTTAGCACCATTCTCCACTGACACTGCTATTTTATTAGCCAGTCACTTTAGTGTCTTCAACACTTCATTGGCATTTTTAATTTTGTGTTTTTGGACTACTGTGAAAATACCACATTATTGCTTCAGTCATTATTGCTTCCCAGTCACCCCTTTTGCAATCACCTATGACTATGCAGAAAGTACCAGGTCCTAGGACTGATCACTAGTGGATGTCCATTGTAGAGACTGACTATTCTTCATTTCATAACTTACCTTTCAATAGTGTGAACAAAAAAAGTGTATTGGGATGGAATTAATTACAAATAATTAATACATAGGGACAAGATATGCAAATTAATTAACCTTTTTTTTTAATCCCATCATAGCTATAGAAGACTTTGGTCAAAGAGCCTTTGTCAAAAGATTTTAAAAATCCAGTGCTTTGTATTGATTGGATTCTCATTATTAATACATACGTTGTTATACACAACTTCAATAGATTAGTATGGTAATGACATCTTTTTATGAAAACTACATAGATTTGGGTTCTTTCCCTGCTGGATCATATTTAGCTAAATGTCTACTCATTCCATTCTTTATTACAGCTTATGCCAGATGCTCCCAGATTTTACTTTGAAAATATTTGTGATATTTGCTACTTTCCATTTTTCTGGTACAAAGGATTTAAGACATACATGAAAACAACACTGTTGGTAGGTCAGAATTTTCATACTTAAATTCCTTGACAATTCTTTTGTGAATATTAGCTAGCTTCTGCAATTAAGTCCTATTCTTCCTGTTAATTCATTTGGGAACATTTTCTATCAGTAATTTAATTTGAGATAGATTGTCAGAAAAGCCCCCCAGAAAGAGATGCTGCAATATGGAAAATCTCCCTCAGTCTCATCAAAATGAAAATTTTTAATGCCTTTTTATTACATAGTCTGATCTTCTCCAGGTGCCTCTGATTGTGCCTCAGTCATTTATTATCTCTACAGAATAGATGGCAACATCCCTATTTTTGATACATGTAGGAGGTGGAAAGTGCATTTAGCAAGCTGAGCTCTGCACCACCCCCCACCCTTTTTTTCATGGCTCTTCTTATCAGAGTTCAGCATTTAACTTTACAGAATTTAGGGATGTCTTTTTGTGTGTGTACATGAGTGATGGAACATCATTTCTAACTTCCCTTAGTGGCTTCTTTTATTACACTGCTTGTCTATAATCCCCCTTTTATTTTTTCTCATGGGTAACACACATTTACTCTGAGCTCTACTTGCAGCATTTATGCTATAATCCAAGAATTTGACCCTTTTGACTGCTCCTTTTATGTATTTATTCCTGCCTGCTTTGCCTAAATGGCTAGAAAGTAAGCTTTTTCATTCTTCCCCATTCTTTTTTAATTCTCCCCTTTGAAGTTAAAAATGAAGTAGCATATTTTCTGTTCCTGAATGTGAAGGTGGAGAAGCAAAACACCAGCATGCATCTGCCAAGCACAGTGTGGATGTTTCCACTGCTCAATATCTTCATAAATGGGTTACACAAATATCAATCAGGAATTTTATAAGGATGGTTGGGTTGGCTTTGAAGTGAGGATAAGGACTACTTAACCATGCAATGCCGCTTTTCTGCAATTTTACAAAATATATGAGGACAATAAACATCAGGGGAGAAAGAAAAGCCTCTCATGCTGAGGGCTAAGGCTGGTATAAGAATAAATGCATTTAACTAAGTCATGAATAAATTAAGACTGGAAATTAGAAGATGATTCATGTCTGTCAATGACAGTTTTCCAACCAGAAGAGTAGGTTAGGATAATGTTAATTACTTTTAATAGGAGGATCCCTAAATCTATGGGAAAGATCACAAGACGTTTTCTTGCTTGTTTTGGCAGCATAATTCACCACTGTCAGAAAAAAAAACCCAAAGTTTCCTTTGTACTGAATCTGCTATTCAATAATTTCATTCTATGTTCCTCTCTCCTGACATTCCCCTCTTCACAAACTCATATTTCTATAGGTTTCCTATGCATCTTCCCCCCCGACATCTTATTTTTTTTCCCCACACCAAAGACCATTAGGCAATTTAATCACCCCTTACAGAAAGCTGTTCCATAGACCTGATAATTCTTATTGGCTTGCTTTGGAGGTTGCCCGGCTCTGCTAGATCATTTTTGAGCTGGACAAACTAATTGCATGCAGTGCTCAAGACACAAAATCACCATGCATTTAAACAGCAACCTGGGAGTGTTTTCTGTTCACTTTCCCTAAAAATTTTTAGCATAACTACTAAAGAGGACCAAGCAGATGTTGAAGCTCGAAGACTGCTTACTGGCAGCAGTCACTTCAGAGCCCATAAGTACCCACATAAAGGTTTGAAGGTCTTTATAACACTTAGCAGGGCTAAAGTGTTATAAAGTGAAACATCCAAAGTGAACATCCCCATGTTTCTAGCAGAATAAAAAGGTTTAGAGCAGTTGTCGTCTGCAGCCATTCACAGCTGGACAGCTGCATCTACCCAGTACTCCAGACATCTTATCAGCCTGGATTTTCCTATTGCAATACCCTCTCAGGTTTGCATTCAAGAAAGTCATGTAGGCATCTCTTTAAGACTACTCTTGTTAGCTAAATATTTAAGCACAAAGTTATTCTAGCAGAATAAAAAGGTTTAGAGCAGTTGTCGTCTGCAGCCATTCACAGCTGGACAGCTGCATCTACCCAGTACTCCAGACATCTTATCAGCCTGGATTTTCCTATTGCAATACCCTCTCAGGTTTGCATTCAAGAAAGTCATGTAGGCATCTCTTTAAGACTACTCTTGTTAGCTAAATATTTAAGCACAAAGTTAGCATTATACATTCATCCTTTTAT
>NW_008664198.1:0-14219 GCF_000695815.1 Acanthisitta chloris | reverse complement strand
CATTTGCTTAAATTTAAGTATAAACTTCTTTTGCTGAGTGGAGATGCCGCCTTGAACAAAGCTTTTATCGAATGAATTAACTAAACAAACACAGATTTCCTAAATCCTAGGCTTTCACATGCTGGAAGCTGGTTGAGTGTTTTCATGGCCTAAGAAATAAACAGACATTGAAGTTGTCCATTAGAATTATTTTATGCCAGCAAATATAAACACTGCCTTATTTGTCCTACACCTGAGTTGTATTATTTATGCCTCACTTGAGTCAAACTTCACTAAACAAAGATGCAGACCAAGGGGAGGCCTTGAAGAGAAAGGCAGTAGGAATATGCCACCAGCTATGCTCATTGCCATTAGCAAATTTGAATTGAGATTAAAACATCAGCCTCTCTCTTGAAAGAACCTCTCTGACCCTGGCTTAATGCCACAGGAGTTCCTTGAGGTGTGTGCACATTCAATAAATTGCACTTACATTTCTAAAAAAAATTATTGAGCTTTAGATTTCCTCTGATAAGTCAATATTGAAGTCTGAACGCTGGCCTGCAGTTCTGCCTGTCCTCTGGTTGGGAGAAATAAGAGCCATTTAATCTGACAGCATGCTTTGCTAGAGAAGTATTTCTTTCTGGTCTTAGTTTACTGACTGGGACATGGAAAATAGGACTCTGCTTTGGGATCTGCTTTCGCCGGCAGAGTGGGAGCTTCAGACAAAGTTTGTTAGAGAAGCTCTCCTGCTGAGTCCTGAGGTGCAGAAAGGACCCCCTTGCTTTCTAAACTCCTGCTCAGAGAGGAGCCTAAGTGCTGCTGGATCCAGTCTTAGCCCCAGACTTTGTCAATGGTTTATGTCTAAAGGATTATACAGATGTAATTGAACCTTTGTACAACTCTGTCCCATAGGGATTAAGGATGGCAAACCAGATATATTTATATAAATATATGATTTATTATGAGAATGATTAGTCAAAAAGGTTTTAATCAGAATCATTTACTACACAGTACAGAAGCTATAACAACTATTATAATAGAGTGCACTATAAAGCAATGTTGAAGCAATATTAAAGCAATTGTATTAAAGCTAGCAAAACAATTATTAAGCAGAGATTGATGTTACTCACCCATACCAATGACCATGGGCAAATCTCTTTGGCTCAGCCTCGAGGAGTGACCTTGAGAGGTGTCCCCACTCCAGGGAGGAATCCTCACACATACACTCCAAGAGGAGATATGTTAGAAAACCCTTAAAATTTGGGACTGGGCTCTGTAGTCTAAAGTGATTGACTGTCAGTCAGACGTCTCCAGGCTGTGTCAGCTCAGCAGCTTTGGATAAGTTATCAGTAGTATCATTTGTTTGTTCCTTTACCAGTTTTACCATATCTTCATCTCACCCTCAGGGTGTTTAACTTCGGGGTTAATGAGTCAGACTGGTTTCAGCATCATTTCAACACCACAAAGAGCATGATGCCCCTTCTCCATTTACCACGGATAGCTTTGCAAATAGGGCACTTATCAAGTTGTTTTACCCCATTCCTACACCTGCTGCAGTTTGGAGCAGGGAGAGGATCTTCCTGCAGGATTTCTGAGTGCTGGCACCACAGTACAATGACAGTAGGCATAGAGAACACAAAAATCCTACCAAAGGGGAAGGGATTGCTGTGACTGGCACTTGGCAGTCTGCACTGGGCTATATGTGTGTATTTGGATAAGCATTGACATGTCTTACCAGTTTTGCACAGTACTATTTCCAAAATCCTTTTTTTACTGTGTATTTTTATAGCCTCTAGTACAACAGGGTTTGAGTCCCTGACCTCAGCTCTTAGGTAAAATATCATGATTCAGAGGTCTAATAGGTAATCAACAGGTCCCTGCCAAACTGGTAATGCTTTTCTGCAACCTGCCTGGGAAAACAGGGGCACAGGTAAGTGGGGGTAAGGGACTTGCTTAGAATCGCATCTTGAATTAATGTTGGAGGGAAGAACATTACCTGCCTGTTCTGGGCTATACAAATTTCATTTCTGCTTCATCTGCATGAGCTGAAATTGTAGTTTGCCTCATACAATTGACCTGAAATAAGCAGAGTGTTCATAGTTAAGGACTTGTACCAGTAGGACCTAAATGCCCTTTACTGATACATTTTGATTAAGGATCCTGAAGAGTCCCCTGATGAAGTCATCCTGCCCTCATGCCACACTGAACACTTTAGAACAGCTCAGCTAATTTCAGCTGTCAAAAAATTAACTACCTAGTTACAGTAGTCACTGAGGTATGCTGTGCTCAGGAGAGATTCAGGGCTCAGACAGACTTCATTTCCCTCGGAGCTACCTGCCTCTCTGCAGGAGAGGGTGATTCATCCTATCCTAAAATAGGTATGTAAACCAGGGATTTGCATCATGCTCTGGTAATGCTCTTCTCTCCACCTCAGCTCCTGATGACTCTTGAGGGAGCCCAGATACCCAGCACTGACCAGCCCTATGGCCAGCTGGCTAAAATAATGTAAGATAAATCCCAAGCAATAAGCTATTTCCCACCTCAAGCAGTCAACTGTCCAAATTAGGCAGACCTTCAGAAGAAAGATTTGCTGCTGTCAGGTCAGCTCCGCTGTGCACAAGTGCCATCCTTACTTACAGGCAGGGCTTGCAAGTAATTGCATTTCAGACAAGATTTTCTATCCTCATCTCTGCCAAGCTGCATGGGGATGTTCTCATGATGGAGCATGGCTTTGGTGTGTTCTGTGTGGAGTATATTTGACATTTTAATTGATGTCATTTGTTAATTAAGAAGGATAAATGATGACAGATAGAGAGGAGGAGGTCTTATAAAGAATGAATAATAGCCTTGTTCGAAAGCAGGTAATGAGATACTGAGTTAAAAACAAGTAAGCACTTGTAAAAATGTCTGAACGGTTTTTGAATTCAGGTGTTGCCCATTGTTTTCTTATTGCAGAAGTGCCAGGGCACAAAATTCATCAGCTGCTTATGACTTGTATTCATTACTCGTGGTTTTTCTGTCAGAAGAGGCCACATATCCCTGGGTTATGTCAGTAACAGCCAGTCTCCTGCCATGGCATACATTAGGACTCATCATTCCCTTTCTCTCCACTTGCCATTACCACAGGCTGCCACCTAAGTACAGGATGTGGCTGCACTATTGCCAAGCTCAGCCTGCCCAGACTGAGCTGGCCCCTGACTTTGCACTGGAAGATGCCAGGCAGCAATGTCTTCCCTCAGAAGTGAGGAAGAAAAAGGTGGAGTTGGTGGTGTGATGCTCAGTACTGATCCCCTTTTCAAATGTACCAACGTGTTTGGGTCTTGTTTTCCCTAAATACTGTCTGTGTGTTACACAAAGGCCTTAATAGAGAAGAACAGAGCAGAGCCTGTTAGTCAGAAGGGTGGCTCTACAGAAAAGCAGAAACCCTTGGGTCTAGCTCCTTTCTGTGCAGATGCACATTTAAGCAAAGACAAAAGAAAAGACCAAGCAGAATCTGGAGAGGAAAAAAATGCAATTTTCACCAGCTGACATAGGAAATGGGGATAAAGGCTGTCACATCCAAGTTCCCAATGTCAGTCTCTGGAAACAGAATCCTCCCAAACTTAATGTTTTGGACCAAGAAGGGCTTTTAACATCCAGTAAGAGGCAGGTTGCTCTTCCCTTCCAGCTTCACCTGGACTTTCCTGTCCTTCATGGGGCCAGGTTTGACCCAGGGATGGTACCACTGCCATATTGCATTGCTCAGACTCACCTCCATTTTTTGATCTCACTCACACTTTCCTGTTCCTCTGCACACCCCAGGAGAAGCACTGATACCTATGTCTGTGCACAGTATAGCATAACTCCCTGCATCCAGTACATGCTAGGAAAGCCATACAGGCATGGGACTTTTTTACTATGGTCTATAAGAAGTATATGATATATGTCTCCTGACATGAAATGTGAATAGTTTACGGGGAGTTTCCTAATCCAGGATCTTAGCAGCAAAGCTGTGTTTTTTTAGAAACCAGCAGAGCACCCAAAACCTCTTGAGTCCCTGTTCTGATTCTTCTATGGAGTCTGGGTTGCTCTTTGAGCTTATCTCCTGCCTTCCTCAGCCCTTAGTTTCCCTTTGCAGGGATGGGAAGACAGCAGTGAGCATTACTGCAACCATGTCTGGACTCTGAGATGAACATCAGCACTAGGGCAGTGGGAGGGATTTCCACACACAAGTATACTGCAAAATTGCTAGAAAAGTTTGTTTTCAACTTACATTTTAAAAAGTCTGTAAGAAGTTTGGGGAGGTGATCAATCCCAGCTCCAGACTGGTGCAGGCTGACTGTTTGTGGGTTTTTCCTATTTGTTTTGGATTGTTTACTCAAAGTATTCATTTGTTTACCTTGCTGTTTTCCACTTCTTGCATCTGCTCATTTGTTTAAGTATGAGCCTCCGTGTCTTCCACTTCTGTTTCCTCTCATTACAGTGAAGCATCTGCTTAGCACTTTCAAAAATCAATCAGAAATAATCTTATACCATAGAGCAGTAAGTTTTCATAAAGTATAAGTGAAGAATGATTATTGCCTGCATAATCCCTTTTATTCTTACTATTTGTTTAGACTTCAGTTTGACAACAATTCTGAATGCCCTTGACAAACATGTTTTTAGGAAAAATGTGGGGATGATGACCTGTATTGGGTTTGTGTGGCTACGTTTTGGCTACAAGAGTGGCTTTTGTGAGAAGCTGCTAGAAGCTTCCCCATATCCATCAGAGGCATTGCCAGCTGGATCCAGGATGGACCTGCCGCTGGCCAAGGCCAAGCTAATCAGTGACAGCAGCAATGCCTTTGTGATAACATGTTTAAGAAGGGAAAAAAAAGTTATTGCACAGATGTAATTGTGGCCAGAGAAGAGAGTGAGAATATGTGAGAGGAACAACTACGACAATGCAAACACCAGGGTCAGTGGAGAAGGAGGGGGAGGAGCTACTCCAGGTGCTGGAGCTGAGAATCCCTTGCAGCCTATGATGAAGATCATGGTGAAGTGGCTGTCCCCCTGCAGCCCTTGGAGGTTAATGGGGTGCAAAGGTCCACCCACAGCCCATGGAGGAGACCTACACCAGAGAAGGTGAATGCCCAAAAAGAGGCTGTGAACCCATGGGAAGCCCATGCTGGATCAGGCTTCTGACCTACAGATCCATAAGAGAGATGAGCCCACACTGGAGCAGGTTTCCTGGTAGGACTTGTGACCCATGCTGAAGCAGGTTGATCCTGGGGCACTACACTCCATGGAATGGGACACATTCTGGAGCAGTTCATGGAGAACTGTAGCCTGTGGAAGGACTCATGTTGGAGAAGTTCATGGAGAGCTGTCTCCTGTGTGACAGACCCCATGCTGGAGCAGAGAAAGGAGTCCTTTCCCTGACCATAACCCTCATTCCTCATCTCCCTGTGTTGATGGCAGGGAGGAGGTAGAGCCCATGAAGGAGGGAGGGGTGAGGGAAGGGTGTTTTTAAGGTTTGTTATATTTCTTATTGTCCTGCTCTGATTTTGATTAGCAATAGATTGACTTAATTTCCCCAATTTGAATCTGTTTAGTCCTTAATGGTATTTGGTGAGTGATCTTCCATGGTCCTTAGCTCAACTCATGAACCCTTGCTATATTTTCCCTCCCCTGCCAGATGAGAAGTGGAGTGATAGAGTAGCTTTGGTGGGTGCCTGGCATCCAGTCAGGGTCAACCCACTACATGACCTAAGAGAATACCTAAGAGAATCAGGAAATCAAGGAAACAAGACTATTGTCTTTACCTCCCTTTGGCAAGTCATTTCAAAACCAGTCTTGAGATGGAGATAACTTGCAAAAGTTTATGGTCTTCTCTGATAGCTAGAAATCCCAAGTCAGGATAAACTTGGCTATATGTGACTCAGCTGCAAAACCTCTACAGAAAGCTCAGATGGGCATGTTTGTGCAGTGTTCATGGGAAATGCAACATCACTGTCACCTCCACCAGTTCGTCCTCTCCTCACCAAAACTCTCCTCTCTACCCTTCTTCCTTGATCAGCAGCTGCTGCAGGCTCTGAGAGTCTGTCCCGTTCCCTCCCAACAGAAAGAGAGCTGGGAAGAGCATCCACACACACCTCTGAATTCCCATCTGTGCAGCAACCCCAGTTCGCACTGAGGAATCTCATCGGACCAAGTGACATTTGGAGGAAATTATCTTACTGATTAAAAGAAACACATAGTATCTGGGGAAAAGATATCAAGAGCACAATGAGGCTGAGTGTCCTCTTGCTGACTAACAGCTGCAGACAAGAGTTTTTAATTAGTGTAACCAAGTCACACAAAGTTTCATGATAACATTGGGGAATTTTGCACAAGTGATTAAACCAAGCAGCAGATAAATAAACCTCTGTCAACTTTTCCAGCAACATCCTGACTTGCCTCCAGGTCCAAGTTTAGGTTTAAGAGGTGATCCTATTACCAGCAATCTGTTACAACTGACTCTGTATCACACACACTACATCATCAGCTTGGCCTGACCCTCCAGTTTATCTATTTTATTCTGCATCCATTACTTTCAAGGAGTTTTGAACAGCAACTCATCAGAGACTTCCACAAGGAGAAACAGGCTGAGTTATTACTGGTATTCTAAAGTAATGAAAACATAATATTTGATTTTGCACCCCAGGATGCCATCACAGACTGCTTTAAGATCTTATTTATTAGTGACATAGTTACTGGTATGAGTTTGGAAAAATGCACCTGTTGTAAACTGCCCCTCCTGAGGTTCAGGATTGTGGAGTCTTGGCAGGTTATGCAGCTCCATGGCTCAACTCTTCTGTCTCTTTGGGTCATCATGGACACAGCCTGGCCTGTGCTGGCACACCCCTGGTCCTAGAAACTCCTGCAACTTGCCACACCTTCATGTTGGCTCCAGCAAGCCTTCAGCATGTCTTTTCACACCAGCACAAGGCGTCATTGGACAAGAGTGAAGAGGAAGCCCTCAGCACTGCATCTTTGTGTACTTTTTTTGCACCGAGGGGCAGAACCTTGGCCCTTTAGTTTGCAACAACCTGGAAAAGCATGAGCTCCCTTTCACTGTCTGTCCCCAGTGTTATTGCTACCCAATAGATCTCAAAAAAAGTCCAACTAAAGAAAAGCAAACCCAAAAATCCTCACACACAGCAACACTGTTCAGACATCATCACATTAGCCTATAATGAAATATTCAGAGACAGAGCATCTGGTTTGAGCTGAAGATGGACCAATGTATTGTGAATCAAAATAAAACGTGTGTGTGCTCCTGCCTGTCTACTCAGATATTTTTTTCTCTTCTCAGGGAAGAAAGGGAAGAGTTTCTACACCGTAAAATAATACTTGCAACATAAAAGTACTGTTCTTCTAATTAACAAAGATATTCATGGCAGTGGTGGAGGAAAGTTCTTTTCCCCTGCCCTATTCTGCTGTAAAGATATGCTATCATTTAGAACATCACTTAATTAAACACTAGAAACAAGGACACTTTAGAAGTGAATAATTCTTTTCTCCAACAATGTTTTCTAGCGTTCAAATATTGGTAAGGAAAAAAAATATCTATCCTCATCACTGTCATCTGGTACTTAACTGGGTTTTTTTTATTTAGTTCAGTAATAAACCATGAACTCTGAGGAAAAATTAATTCATTGCTTTCCAGTGTGGACAGCTTGCAATGAGTAATTGTATGAAAAGAAAGAAAACAATGCAACTCTTTGTAAAGCCCAAAAACTGATGTCGGTGTCATCTATCATCCTTTATAAAACTCTAGCTGACACGGGAGGAACATCTTTTCTATGTTAGCATTAAAAAGCAAACTGAAGGTAGGATTTTTCAAAGGCACTTACTTCTTGCTGCTCTCTTGATTCCCATTGAAACCACTGGTAAAATTCTTTACGCCCTCCCTGGAGACCAGGGCATGCCAAGCACATCTGAGCACTCCACATACATGAAATCCAATAAATGCTTGCTTGCATCACCTAGATTGTGTCAGGTCAATGATGTGGAAACCCAAAGGTCATTTTAACCAACCAAATCCACTGGGAGTACTCCTCCCTTCAAGTTGCCTCTTTAGCCCACAGCAGAGATCTTCTCATGGTGTCATTTGCTAAGAAAGCAGAAGAGATCCTGCTAGTGCCACTTTCTCCTTTCAGCTTTGCTCCAATTTAGACAGCTATGGAAGAGCACAATCAGGATTCTCTAGGGCAGGAGAAGGGAATGTTGTGATTACTTTGGCCTGTCACAGTGAATTGAGCAATACCAAACTCCATGCCAGGGGCTTGGCAGAGCTACCAGAGTCAAACTGGGTGCCTGCTGGGAGTCAGTTCCAGGAGTTAGCAGGGTATTTGGGGCTGGGCCACAGTGCCATCGTTGCACTTCTTTCAGACAGTGGGTATGGACTCAAGCCAGGTCTGCTGAAAAGTGATAACGAGACTTGTATTGACACCAGGAACAGAGGGCTTGATTCATGCCTTGTGCATTAGGAAGAGAAAAGAAGCAGGGGATAAAGGACAAATACCATCTCAGGCATCCTGGAGGGCTTGATTTTAAAGAGCAGCAGCTGTCTTCATCCTCCCATTGCAATTCTCATGCACAGATCTGCAGAAGGGATGCTGGTCCCCATCCCTGCTCCTGTATCAGTGGTGTTCTGCAAGCAAGGATGACTGAAGGGAAGTTGCATGTGTGAGATTGTCTTAACTGGAAGAAACCCTGACAGCATATGCCTCCACCAATGTGCTCTTAGGAGAAAGGCACATTAGTAGAGCTTTTGGCCAAGTGCTAAAACCAGGTTAGCACAGACAAGTTAGGCCACAATTTCTGCACACTACAGACTGTATTATTTTACTTGGCTGGTTATTACACAGTAGCTATAATAGACAGGACTCTTCCTAGAGAGAGAAAGGAAAGGAGAGAACAGGGATTAAAAGGATGCTGCAAAATTAGTTAACACACAAGGAGATCGCAGTCTCTTCATTAGCACCAAATAAGAGCAGTTTTGAAACACATGAAACACTTTGCTGCACCATCTGTTTTGTCTGGCTAAATTCTCACATTAATCATATTTATTCCTTGTGAGTAATTCCCTTAGGGGAAATCCAGTGAGCATGTTTAAATTTATTAAAACTATCACAGTTTATTAAGAGTCTGTACAGAGTGTCTTCTGCCTTACACACCTGATGATGAGGAGACAAAAGCAGCTGCAATCACAAAATGGTTTCTCTCATCTCTGCCTCCCAGCATTATTCATGGCAGTAGTGGGTGTTGGTGTTGCAGTGATGCCTCAGGCATGTCCGTTACACTGTGCCAAGGACTGTACCAGCACAGCATGTTTCTCCAGAAAGCTTGTGTCGAAACAAAAGTGATACAGATGTGGTTACATCTGGTTTAAGAAGGACAAGGATATAGATGAGGGAAGAACAGTGTTCATGAAAGCTCTCACCTGCTCTCTTATTAGCTAAAGCACATAAGACTTTTCGTAATATTAAACACAGACAGATTTACCTGGCAGCCAAGGTAGGCATCAGCCACTTGATCAACACTGGACCACATCTCACAAGACAGCAGAAAGGATTTTTTGCCTTTATTACCCTGTGCACAAAAACAGAGGGATGCAAAGGACAAAGCTGGCACAAAGAGCCAGAGAGCACTTGATGGATGATAGAAGGATTTTGTGTTCAGAAGTTTTAAAGATGTTTACCTCTGACGGGACAAGGAAATACTGAAATGGTTTCCACTAATTTTGAATTGTGCTCTCCAGCTGCACCAAAAGACTGGGGATTTTTAATGACAGAAGAATGACTCATTTGTCTGGTGTGAATCATCACACTGCCTCAGCTTCCTCACTTATATAAGGAATATCAAAATCTTTTTTTCTTATCTGTAATGGAAATTACTTAATATGTAATAATGGGCTGTCAAGCCATGGCCAAAGACTGAACAAGACTGTAAAATCCAAGCCAAGATCCCTTCACTTAAGCCTGTCAAACCCACACACGATGTCAGAGGAGGAGCTGTGATATCCCATCAGTCACACTGACAACACAAATCCACCTCACAGGGACAACAGCTGCTTCCCCAAAGCCTCAGCCAGAGCAAGGGCATTGCAGGGAATGGCTCTTTCTGCTCACTTTGCACCAAGGCTGGTAGCCTCTGTGGGCTGCCATGTCCCAAGTCATCAGCTTTTGTCCACTGCAGTCCAGAGCTGTTTTGCCTCACATACAGTTTACTAGAACTATCTCAGCTTGATTTGCATGGCACAGAGAAATAGGACAGTTGAGGACAGCCAGTTTTTTCCAGCCAAAAGCAAACAGAGGCAATTACCCTTGTAAAACTTCCTTTGCAAGCTTAACATGCTCCATCCAGGCAGCCGCTTTACTCTGTACTGGCCAGTGACTCCCTGCTGGATAAGCTTACTTCTCCTTGAGGGGGTTGCCAGTCTAACTCGACTTATGTGCCTAAACTGGCAAAACCCACTGAAGTGTAAGCAGGCCATCTAGGGTGTTCAGAAACCCATTCCTGGGTAATTGGCTTCCATAATGACTCACACACACACACACACACACACACACACACACACACACACACACACACACAAAACATAGGAAAGCTTCCCCTCAGGTTTGCACAGAGTACATACTGCTTTTAACCTGTGATGAATAATAAAAAACTCTTTCTTTTGTTCCCCTGCATGTGAATTAATCAGGCAGGGAAAAAGGGGGATCTGGATGAGTGCCATAGGCTAAAGAATAAATATCACATGCACATAGAGAGAGCAGGGACATGCAGAAATGCCATATGGAGTGTAAACAAGGTGTAGTGACCTTCTCAGGCTTTATCAAGTATTCATGGGAAGTAGGCTCATGAGTATACAAAACTAATATTAATGAACCCACCAGCATCCTGGCATGTTCTGGTTCTCCCCCAACAGCATTACCTCACCATTTGCATGCCAGATGTCTGTCAATCCAGCAGCCCAGATATTAACCAGTCTGCCTAGTGGGCTTCAGCCCTTTACTAATACCTGGAGCAAATGCAAAGAAGGAGGATGCAACAGTGTAGGGGATTTCTTTATATCTGGGTCTTTTTAAATACAGAAGAATGGACAATGTCAGACCTTCATGGAGGCCTGGCAATCTGTGGACTCCACTAAATTAAAAGACAGAGATAAGCATCTTGCAACACTAGTGCCAGTTTTTTCACTCTTGTACCCTGAACACAGACCTTGGGTTTTTTTCCAGCCTCTGAGGAGCATGGTCATCAGGTACTTCCTAGAGGTCAGGGATGGCATATGTTACCAAGTTAATGACCTCGGACATGAAAGGAGTCATCTTATTAGAAGCTAGCCATTCAACCATATCAAATTACATTTCTTGAAGGATTTCAGCCTTGAATTTATACTTGACAGTATATTTCAAAGGAAAAATGGGACCTCTTATGCAGATAGCTGGAAGAATGAACGATACAAGGCACAATGATTTTTCCAAAGGAAAATTATCTATTTATAAACAACACAAATACACTGAATGGAAATGATCCAAATTATGTTGATGTGACTACTTAAGAAAGCTAAATGCGCACAAGTCTTTGCATCGTCGGTGCTTTCAGCTTTAATCTCATAGAAATAAAGGGAAAAGATGGCAATGTTATCATTGCTTGAAAGATTGTGGCAGTGTCTTGATTTTGGTATTCTTTGCTTCTCTTTGAACTGCTTTCCCCTCTCCTACATACTTCAGATCTCAAAAAAGTTATTTTAAAATAACAGATGTAATTGCCCAGAGCTGAGATGGGGAAAAAAAAGACAAAAGGAGAGTTGCATAAATACTGAGGTCAGGAATAGCTGGATAACATCTATAAAGACCACCTGGTCCCCAATAAAAACAGAATTGGAAGATTTGAGGGCTTAAAATTTGCAAAAAGCAACTTAGGTCAGTTGCAGTAACTACTTGAAGTTGAATATTACAGCTATTTAAAAGAGGTTTGGTGAGCACAGAGAATATTTACAGCTGTGAGGGGGCTGAGCCAAAGCTGCCTGGAGCTGCCATTCCCCCAGCCTTGCCCTACTGGGGAGCAGGTGTTTTTCAGGGTGTTTAAACAACTCCAGTACAGAGCTGCTGCTCTGATTTCCCCCTATACTTTCAAGTGGCTCTTGTATCCCTCACTTTCTCAGGCTATAAATTGCCCCTGTGGTAAGTTAAACAGTGGTGCTGGCAAACACAGAGATCCATACCTTGTGCTTGTGTGGCTGGGGGTAGGGTAAATATATCTCATCGGATAAGCTGCATTACTTCTATACTTCTGTCCACCTCCCTCATCCCTAGCCCATGAATCCAGTATTCTAATATTCCAGGCACCTGAACAGTTCCTGCTGCTAATAAAAAACCCAGTCAAAATAAAGAAACAGGGATAAAGGCAGGACATTTTTTTTCTTTTGCCCATATGTGAAATTATTTTAACAAAACCACATTTGTTTATGCTTTATTGCTGAATAAATTGGTATTACAGTATTGGGAAATGTTGAGTAGGGAAGGCTGAAGAGAAGGCAAAACAAAACTCAGTCGTTCAACTACCTGGGAGGGAAAGCTCGAGGACACATGCAAAGAGAATATGGTAAGAGTGAATGAAGATGTTTGAGGTTCCAGCGACGAATGGACAGATGAGAATAAGGAGGAAGCCATACAAAAGAGACAGTGCAATAACACATTATGGTTGATCATGACACTGTTTTAACCCTCAAGGTGTTTTTCTCTCACTCATTACACAGGACAATTTTCCCTCATAAGTAGGCACAGGCATTTAGGCACACATATACATCCTAACTCAAGAGCAGGATCTACTACCGTATCAGAAGTGGTCTATGCCTTTGGACTGGCACATCAGCAGTCATGCTATAACAACATCATGCTATAATTCCTTATTTTGTATTAACCACTTCGCCTTTGACTCCTCCTGCATTGAAGGCTCCCAAGCACAGCATTTTATACCACCTGGCCTCTGGAAACATGATATGCCTTGGTTTTAATGCAATCCAACATTTTCACTTGCTTTGGTGTTCTTTGCTCAATGTCACAGCAAGAACAGTTTCCTGATTACCTTGCTACATGTTTATAATTAATTTCTCTCAGGAGGATTACAGCCAATATTATTACTGAATGCATTTCCTAAGTACTGAATCAGCATTAGTTTCAAAAAATACACGATTTATTTTCTCTCTAGGGAGTAGACATTTGTAAGTAGCAGATTACTGACATGCTGCAACCAGAAAGCAAAACATAATAGCAATTAATACAGCATTGTGAATGAAAGCCTGCTTGCTGCAGAGACATTTCAACAGCAGCAACTTGACAGTGTCCATGTCACAAAATCTGCAACAGAACTCAAAATACCAAACAAGATTAAGACTGAGAGTGTGGGATTTAAACTCATTGCAGCAGAGACTATCCCTTTATTCTCTCTTTGAACAGCACTGAGCAGGCAGAGGCCCTGCCCTACAATAGGTGCTCCAAGTGCCAGCACCAGGGATGAAGAGTAATGCACACCCATATGAAACCTTTGTGGATGTTTCAGAAGACCTGAGGCCTTTTGATGAGACAACTTTCAGAATAAATTTCATTTTTTTTCTTTTTTGAATGGATAAGGTTCAGAATAAATTTCAATTGTTCCTTTTTTTAAACTATCATTATTTGCAAGCGAAAAAGTGATAATTTAAAAAAACAAACAAACAAAAAAACAACTCATGAGGTTCTCCCTCTCCCCTGCTTTCAATATTCTATTCCTTAAAATTCCCTCAAATGTGTGACATATTAGATTCTGTTGAGATTGTCCTTAGGCAGAAGTATCTTGTCCTAGGAAAATTGGCTTCTGCAGAAGATATATTTCACCAGCCCAAAAGTGGTAAAACAAATGGCCATGGCATGATTATAAATCACTAATACAAAGCATAGAAAAGTGTCTCATGGCCATCAGTAGGACTGAGCAAACAAAGTAGATAGGGACAAATGGAAACAAGTCTCTGATGGAAGAGGTAGAAGAATCCCCTCCCAACCCCCATCACCTCCCCAGCTGCCCTTAAAGAACAGGTATGAGGCTCTGGACCCAGAGAGTCAAGCAGAGGACAGTCAAAAGGAAGATCCATCAGGAGGGTCTCCAGCTTGCACCCCATCTTCTAGATGCATTACTACCACAGCTACAAAGAAAAAAATAAGGGTAGTTGTATTAGGTGACTCCCTCCTGAA